>NW_024608977.1:0-95251 GCF_018296145.1 Oncorhynchus tshawytscha
AACACAGTAGAACATAAAAATAGAAAGATCTATGTACAGTGACATGGCCATACTCGTATTTGTAATTGTATCTGTAAATTGACAGGATGATACTCGCGATCAAGATGCGCCGAGATGTGTGTGTTTGTTTGTGGGCAGCTACATTTGCTATCAATCAATCAGAATATGCATTAGCGTTTCATCTTTATCCCTGCCTCTGGCCCTCTTGTGAGATATAATGCACATTGATAGCAAACGTCCTCGTCGTGTGGTTTGTATCATAGCAGCAGACAGCAGCAATCTAAATGATAATCTATGATCAGACCAAAAACATGCGAGGTTTGTGTCGTGCATGAGAAGAGCCATTAGCCGTGGTATTTTGGCCATATTCTACACCCCTTGGGGTTAATTCGATAATTGGATTTAGAAGAGAAAAAAAAGAGAGCTGGAATACATTTCCTCGTATAATGTTGTTCCTCTTTGAATGCGATTTAACTGCTAAGAAAAACATTCAAAATAAAAGTCCTCGTCAAACTTCCCGTTCCGTGGCTACTACTACTTCCGGGTCAGCTTCGCTCCACGCAATGACATTGTAACCAAATATTTACGAAATCAAATCAAACGGGGAGTGTGTCTGTGCACGTTTTTTGCTATTCATGCTATGAATTTGTACCAGACATTTACGAAATCTATACGGGGAGTGTGTCTGTGCCAGTTGTTGCTATACATGCTCTGAAAGACAAAGTTGACCGACATAGTTTTACAATATGACACCAATGTCTACGGGATTCACCGATGAGCGACAGGGCGAAGCACAGGTAAACACGCAACAGTAAACTGCTCCAGTAATTAAGCTACTGTTCCCTAGCTACCCTCATCTGTCACTTGCAGTCATTTAACATGCTTACTGCTACTAGCAAGTTGTAGGCTAACTAGCTAACGTTTTCTATGCACACCTGTGTTTGTGTGTGTGTGTGTGTGTGTGTGTGTGTGTATGTGTGTATATAGAGTCCTGTAGGAATGGATTATATCCCCACAGAAGATGAGAGGAGAGTCTTCAGAGAATGCAACCAGGAGAGTTTCTGGTACAGATGTAAGTTACCATATGGCTAACACAAGACGAACAAAATAGCAATAGATTTTACAGGAGTCTATATTTTTTACAGGAGTCTATATTTTTTACAGGAGTCTGTATTTGACAGGAGTCTGTGTTTTACAGGAGTCTGTGTTTTACAGGAGTCTTATTTTCAATATATCATTCCTTCTATGTACAGGTATTTTTACAGGATTCTAACCTGGTTTATTTTTACAGTAGTCTGTTTCTCAGTGGTCAGCATTTTCACAGGAGTCTGTTTGACAGGAGTCTGTGTTTTTCACTATATCTTATTTGACAGGAGTGTATGATTTTTACAGGAGCATCTGTACTCTTATAGAATAGTCAGGTTCCGGTTAGAGATACCTTAATACAAGTAGCGTCCAAGATGATAGTGTATGATCTAGGAGAGCATCTCAATACTCTGATATAGAATAGTAGCTTCCGGTTAGAGATACCTTAATGACAAGTAGCGTCCAAGATGATAGTGTATGATCTAGGAGAGCATCTCAATACTCTGATATAGAATAGTAGCTTCCGGTTAGAGATACCTTAATGACAAGTAGCGTCCAAGATGATAGTGTATGATCTAGGAGAGCATCTCAATACTCTGAAATAGAATAGTAGCTTCCGGTTAGAGATACCTTAATGACAAGTAGCGTCCAAGATGATAGTGTATGATCTAGGAGAGCATCTCAGTAGTCTGATATAGAATAGTAGCTTCCGGTTAGAGATACCTTAATGACACTTGGCGTCCAAGATGAAAGTGCAGAGACGGCAGCCAAAAAGATGGAGTTGTTTTCTGCAGAACACAGGAGAGTCAGTCTTGATGTCACTAGTCCAATTCATGGTAGAAAAGGCAAGTGTTGACCAGGTGGGCTGCAGATGTATCACGTCTGCAACCCACCTGGTCGACACTTGCCTTTTCTACCATGAATTGGACTAAATCAAATCAAATCAAATTTATTTATATAGCCCTTCGTACATCAGCTGATATCTCAAAGTGCTGTACAGAAACCCAGCCTAAAACCCCAAACAGCAAGCAATGCAGGTGTAGAAGCACGGTGGCTAGGAAAAACTCCCTAGAAAGGCCAAAACCTAGGAAGAAACCTAGAGAGGAACCAGGCTATGTGGGGTGGCCAGTCCTCTTCTGGCTGTGCCGGGTGGAGATTATAACAGAACATGGCCAAGATGTTCAAATGTTCATAAATGACCAGCATGGTCGAATAATAATAAGGCAGAACAGTTGAAACTGGAGCAGCAGCACAGTCAGGTGGAAGTTGAAACTGGAGCAGCAGCATGGCCAGGTGGACTGGGGACAGCAAGGAGTCATCATGTCAGGTAGTCCTGGGGCATGGTCCTAGGGCTCAGGTCAGTTGAAACTGGAACAGCAGCATGGCCAGGTGGACTGGGGACAGCAAGGAGTCATCATGTCAGGTAGTCCTGGAGCTCAGGTCCTAGGGCTCAGGTCCTCCGAGAGAGAGAAAGAAAGAGAGAAGGAGAGAATTAGAGAACGCACACTTAGATTCACACAGGACACCGAATAGGACAGGAGAAGTACTCCAGATATAACAAACTGACCCCAGCCCCCGACACATAAACTACTGCAGCATAAATACTGGAGGCTGAGACAGGAGGGGTCAGGAGACACTGTCCGAGGCCCCATCCGAGGCCCGAGGACTAGTGACGATCAACCCTGGTGACCAAGACTCTCCTGTGTTCCTTCCTGTCTTAACCCTGGTGACATCAAGACTGACTCTCCTGTGTTCCTTCCTGTCTTAACCCTGGTGACATCAAGACTGACTCTCCTGTGTTCCTTCCTGTCTTAACCCTGGTGACATCAAGACTGACTCTCCTGTGTTCCTTCCTGTCTTAACCCTGGTGACATCAAGACTGACTCTCCTGTGTTCCTTCCTGTCTTAACCCTGGTGACATCAAGACTGACTCTCCTGTGTTCCTTCCTGTGTTTTAGGAGCTCTGACGTTGTCGTCCAGGTTTGGATCTCTCCCTAAAGTGGCCTGTGAGTTCACTGAACACAGATGTTTGTGTATAAAAAAAGTGTGTGCGCATTGTTATTATGAGATTGTAATACAGATGTGTGTCCCCAGTTGCGGGGCTGTGTGGCTACCTGGCAGGGAAGATGTCGTACATGAAACATTGTCAGGAGAAGTTCAAGAAGCTGGAGCATTCCCCTCTGGGAGAAGCACTGAGACAGAGGACCAGACCCAACGCACAGTCAGTACCACACACACACACACACACACACACACACATACATTCACTCACACACACACACACTCTCCTCTTCTCTCTCAGGTCGTCTCAGGGCCCCCAGTCAGAGATGAGTGACCCCGACCAGGTGACCTTTGACCCCATGTTCCAGGCCTCTGACCCCCAGAGCCAGGTACACACACACACACACATTTAAATACTTTCTTTGAATCCACCCATCAAATGTATATAAAAAATGGATCCAAACATTTCAAAGTTCCCTGTATGCATGGCAACCAACAGTACAGGAAGCACCTCCTTCTCCAAACAGCTAGGCTGCCCACGACAGCTGAAACAGAGCAGTACCTAGACAATTCCTCTGCCATAGTTATCGTCACCTCGCCCTGGTCCCCCTGTTCTCTCTGGCCCCTCCTGTTCTCTCTGGCCCCCCCTGTTCTCTCTGGCCCCCCTGTTCTCTCTGGCCCCCTGTTCTCTCTCTGCCCCCCCTGTTCTCTCTGCCCCCCTGTTCTCTCTGCCCCCCTGTTCTCTCTGGCCCCCCTGTACTCTCCATACGACAACAATATCTGGTATATTTGATACACAGGAAAAGACATCATCAAACAAGCTTCCTGTTACACAAGACTGTTAATGGATGTGGGGTGGCAGATAGCCTAGTGTGTTGGACTAGTAACCGAAAGGTTGCTAGATCAAATCCCCGAGCTGACAAGGTAAAAAAAAATCTCTGTCTTTCTGCCCCTGAACAAGGCAGTTAACCCACTGTTCCTTGGCTGTCGAATTTGTTCTTTACTGACTTGCCAAGTTAAATAAAGGTAATAAAAAATAAAAAAGTTTAATGTGTGCTGTTGGTGAGACTACTGGTACGACCTCGCAGGTTATCAGGTCAACAAGGAGATCACGTCTAGCAATGTACAAATCCTTGTATGAATAGCAACCATTCACAACATGGGCAATTTTGACTCATGTAGAATACAAAATGGGTCATGGTTTGCAGGGTACCAGAGTGCTAGATTATATTGTGTTGGTAGAACTTGCAGCTTCGCCTTAACAGTAAAAGTGAGAATGTCCTCGTCAACGGCAGCATTCTGGTACATGGAATGAGAGACAGAGTGGTCAGTACTGTCCAGAGCAGTGAGTTCCCCCTGCAGCCTCAGGCCAGTCTAGTGTTGTAGTAGCTGGGAGACAGAGTGGTCAACACAGTCTAGTGTTGTAGTAGCTGGGAGACAGAGTGGTCAACACAGTCTAGTGTTGTAGTAGCTGGGAGACAGAGTGGTCAACACAGTCTAGTGTTGTAGTAGCTGGGAGACAGAGTGGTCAACACAGTCTAGTGTTGTAGTAGCTGGGAGACAGAGTGGTCAACACAGTCTAGTGTTGTAGTAGCTGGGAGACAGAGTGGTCAACACAGTCTAGTGTTGTAGTAGCTGGGAGACAGAGTGGTCAACACAGTCTAGTGTTGTAGTAGCTGGGAGACAGAGTGGTCAACACAGTCTAGTGTTGTAGTAGCTGGGAGACAGAGTGGTCAACACAGTCTAGTGTTGTAGTAGCTGGGAGACAGAGTGGTCAACACAGTCTCAGTCTAGTGTTGTAGTAGCTGGGAGAGTGTGGTCAACACAGTCTAGTGTTGTAGTAGCTGCATCCGTCTGATACCGAGGAGTGTTGTCCTTGATGTACGATGAGCTTCTGCAACAACACTTGCAGTCTGACCACAACTGCATCCGAGGCCGTCACTGGCTCAGTTTTACATATCAGTCCGTGTCCAACCTGATCTCCAGTCAGTGTTCTGTGTAAAGTGTTCCCGTTTTGATTGTGTGTGTCAGGTCCCACCCAACGCCAGAGACTATGGATACAGTGACGCCCCCACCGCGGCACAGACCAGCCGCACCGCTGCAGACATCGACTACAACATGCCAGGTAACCGTGGCAGCAAGTAGTAACCTAACTACAGCGTTAACCATGACAACCCTCCAACGGTATCCTCCTAGTTATAACTGCCTGATTTAACCTCAGTCTGACCCCCCCACCCCCTCCCCACCTCTCCTCCTGCAGCCCAAACTCTGACCTCTAACCTGTGTTTCATGGATGTCTGTCCCCTGCAGCCCAGGGTCGTTTTCACTAGGAACCGAGGGGTGCAGGGTGAAGTTGGCCCTAGACACTGATCTTAGGTCAGTTGCACCAGTCCCCCCCCCCACTAGTGATTAAAGTTACCATTGGGGGTGGGGTGGGGGGAGCAAGCTGATCCTAGATCTGCACCATAGACTTAGATAGATGACAATTTGCATCTATCCCATTGTGGCGTCTGGGGGCACGAGCAGCACCATTAAGGCCATCTCTAGGTTGAAGTAGTCCATCTTCTACTATTTAAACAGAGTTGGTAAACCAATTGAAAGGGAGCATACTGCCCCCTGGAGGGTGTTGTCTGAACAGGAATAAAGTCTCAGTAGGTGATTTACTGCCCCCTGGAGGGTGTTGTCTGAACAGGAATAAAGTCTCAGTAGGTGATTTAGTGCCCCCTGGAGGGTGTTGTCTGAACAGGAATAAAGTCTCAGTAGGTGATTTAGTGCCCCCTGGAGGGTGTTGTCTGAACAGGAATAAAGTCTAGGTAGGTGATTTACTGCCCCCTGGAGGGTGTTGTCTGAACAGGAATAAAGTCTCAGTAGGTGATTTAGTGCTCCCTGGAGGGTGTTGTCTGAACAGGAATAAAGTCTCAGTAGGTGATTTACTGCCCCCTGGAGGGTGTTGTCTGAACAGGAATAAAGTCTAGGTAGGTGATTTACTGCCCCCTGGAGTTATGGAATGTTTTTTTCACAAGTAGATCATTCATTGGCTGATCCCTCCTAATGACCTGGATGGAATGGTGTTATCTTTCCTTTAACTCACCCATAGGAAGTCCTGCTCCGTTGACTACTTCAGAATGGTGGAAGTCCTCAATGACAATGTCCATGTTAAAACAGGTTATTTTCCAAGTAGATATCTATCTACACTGAACAAAAAATATATTTTTTAAAACACAACATGCAACAATTTCTGAGTTACTGTTCATATAAGGAAATCAGTCAATTGATATATATTCATTAGGCCATAATCTATGGGTTTCACAGGACTGGGAATACAGATACCTTTAAAAAATATATATTTTTAAAGTAGGGGCTTGGATCAGAAAACCACTCACTATCTGGTGTGACCACCATTTCAAATCAAATTTGTATTTATATAGCCCTTTGTACATCAGCTGATATCTCAAAGTGCTGTACAGCCTAAAACCCCAAACAGCAAGCAATGTAGGTGTAGAAGCACGGTGGCTAGGAAAAACTCCCTAGAAAGGCCAAAACCTAGGAAGAAACCTAGAGAGGAACCAGGCTATGTGGGGTGGCCAGTCCTCTTCTGGCTGTGCCGGGTGGAGATTATAACAGAACATGGCCACCATTTGCCTCTTCAATGGCTGTGCAAAGTTGCAGGAAGTTGGCAGGAACTGCGACACACTGTCGTACACAGGTCTTTCCAGAGCATTCTAAACATGCTCAATGTCTGGTGTACGTAGGTCGTGGAACTGGGACATGTTCAGCTTCTAATAATTGTTTACAGATCTTTGTGCCCCATGGGGCAGTTCATTATCATGCTGAAACATGAGGTGATGGTGGCGGATGAATGGCACGACAACGGGCCTCAGGATCTCATCACGGTATCTCTGTGCGTTCAGATTGCCATCCATAAAATGCAATTGTGCAAACTGGGATGGGCCTACCTGAATTTGTCAAATAAAAAGTGCTCGTGTTCTTTTTCCTGACCTGTCACCTCTGACCCCTGAAGCCCAGTCGTTCCAATATGACGAGGAGCCCAGGAGGAAGCCAATCATGTACGAGGACTTCTAACCTTTACCCTCTAACCTCTGACGAGGAGCCCCCCCTCCAGCCCAGTCGTTCCTGGATGACGAGGAGCCTAGGAGGAAGCCAATCATGTACGAGGACCTAAGGAACAAGAACCGAGAAACCTATGAAGTCACGCTTACCCAGAAGGCTGAGACGCTGCTCAAACCAGAGTCTGACCGGCCAGGGAGGACCGCCCCCAAGAAGGACGGTGAGTCAGTGGATGTGTCCCAAATGGCACCCTATTCCCTATATATAGTGCACTACTTTAGACCAGAGCCCTATTCCCTATATAGTGCACTACTTTAGACCAGAGCCCTATTCCCTATATAGTGCACTACTTTAGACCAGAGCCCTATTCCCTATATAGTGCACTACTTTAGACCAGAGCCCTATTCCCTATATAGTGCACTACTTTAGACCAGAGCCCTATGGCACCCTATTCCCTATATAGTGCACTACTTTAGACCAGAGCCCTATGGCACCCTATTCCCTATATAGTGCACTACTTTAGACCAGAGCCCTAATGGTGTTTATCATCCCTTCATCGTCTCCTCTCTTTTAGCAGGGAAGAAGAACGTCTACGGAGACAGCTTGGAGGAGTGAGTCTCTATCTGTTTTCACTGACAGTGCTGATTGGACTACAATACCCACAAACCCCTTCTGGTTACTTTGCTATTATTTACGTCTCAATTTATGAATGTATGGGATAATCTCAATTGCATTTCCTTGATTCCTTGCGTCCTCTCTCCTCAAAACCCATTGGATGAGGAGGTAGGCAGGTAGCCTAGGGGTAAAGAGCGTTGGGCCAGTAACCAAAAGGTTGCTGGTTCAAATCCCCGAACCAACTAGGTGGGGGGGGAAAAAATCAGTCGACGTGCCCTTGAGCAAGGCAATTAACCACAATAGCTCCTGTAAATTGCTCTCGATAAGTGTCTGCTAAATGACTTTAAATATATTTTTAAAATTAGGCCCTCCTTGCTAGGAATCAAGGAAATGAGATTCTCCCATTTGTCTGATTCTGTCTTTTGAAAACATGTCAATAAACCCAATTGGTTTTGAAATTGCATACCGTTGTCTTTTTGTGTGTCTGTCAATCAGAGAATGATAAGAGGCCTCTATTGGCCAAATGGCCTTTCCAATTCATTGGCTGATACCTCCTGTGTTTTGTTGTTTTATTGCAGAAAAAAACAGTATACATACAAGAAGTATACAAAACACGCAATGATAACATTGATAACATTATACAAACAGACAATGATAACATTGATAACATTATACAAACAGGCAATGATAACATTGATAACATTATACAAAACAGGCAATGATAACATTATACAAAACAGGCAATGATAACATTGATAACATTATACAAAACAGGCAATGATAACATTGATAACATTATACAAAACAGGCAATGATAACATTATACAAAACAGGCAATGATAACATTGATAACATTATACAAACAGGCAATGATAACATTGATAACATTATACAAAACAGGCAATGATAACATTGATAACATTATACAAAACAGGCAATGATAACATTGATAACATTATACAAAACAGGCAATGATAACATTGATAACATTATACAAAACAGGCAATGATAACATTGATAACATTATACAAACAGGCAATGATAACATTGATAACATTATACAAACAGGCAATGATAACATTGATAACATTATACAAAACAGGCAATGATAACATTGATAACATTATACAAACAGGCAATGATAACATTGATAACATTATACAAACAGGCAATGATAACATTGATAACATTATACAAAACAGGCAATGATAACATTGATAACATTATACAAACAGGCAATGATAACATTGATAACATTATACAAACAGGCAATGATAACATTGATAACATTATACAAACAGGCAATGATAACAAACAGGCAATGATAACATTGATAACATTATACAAACAGGCAATGATAACATTGATAACATTATACAAACAGGCAATGATAACATTATACAAACAGGCAATGATAACATTGATAACATTATACAAACAGGCAATGATAACATTGATAACATTATACAAAGAACTTAAAAGAAACACACATTGATTGTTTTAACGGCTTTCTCATCAGAAGAATGTAGGATGGTCTTCATGTACTGCTCGAATTCCTTAAAGAAAACATGGAAGTATGGTTTGTTATTAGTGAATTTATGTATATGATATTTGGACATTAGCATAATTAGATTTGAGGTAAAAATTGGTTTTCCTTATCCTTATTAGAGTTAAGGAAACCGAGCAGCACATTCTCCCATAAAAAAAAAACAAAAGTAAATCAAAAACGATGAATATCTTGTCATTTCTTTACATGTAGACAACGCAATAATAAATGCACAACTGTTTCTGGATGCTCAACACAAAGTACAGTTTGTGTTAATGTATTTTTTTTTAAATAGTTTCTGCAGGTAATCATTCACAGGGTCATACTTATGGATCATTCTGAAAGAGAGACCTCTTTCACCTTGTTAAACAAGCAGGTATTTGTGTGGTAATAACCAGACTTTTTCCCCCCCACCAACAGACATTATTGACAAATGTATTCCAGTTAAGTTGTGACATTTTTATTTACCTTTATTTAACTAGGCAGTTAAGAACAAATTCGTATTTACAATGACGGCCTAGGAACAGTGGGTTAACTGCCTGTTCAGGGGCAGAACGACAGATTTGTACCTTGTCAGCTCGGTGGTTTGAACTTTGCAACCTTCCGGTTACTAGACCAACGCTCTAACCCTGCCGCCCCACATAAGGAATGGATTCAAAATATCCCGTTCTGAGGGAACAAGGAGAAACATATTTTCCCTATTGGAGAGTCAACTGGATTAAGGAGGGCAGGTCAAGAAGGTGAAATTTGGCTACACCTCTAAATAACATGAGAGTTCCAGATGGAATAGCATCAAAGACTACGGAGAACTCTCTAGGTGTGTAAAGGATACTGTAACGAAATAAAAAAAATCCTCATAATTGAGTAACAATCATTCTGCATTAATATTATCAACGGACACCTCCTGGTGACCCTGTAGGAGTCATGTCCAACCGCGTCATCAGGATGGATCAGCCAATCGTGAAGAAAATCTACAAACAAAAATGAGATTGAAGCAATGGTGCTGCCACAGAAGCAATAATGGTACAAGATAAGTCCTCTATCTATATGGTTGCAACCTGCCAACCTAGGATCGATAAACCAATCAGCAGTATGGATTGAAACGTGTCGTTTTTAAATGCACATTTTTATTTCACCTCTATGGGATCAGTGTCCCTAAACTGGCCCTAATGGGACTAGAATGAAGAAAGTAACAGCCAACTTTCCGGGACATTGACATGTCTTATATATGGGCAGAAAGCTTAAATTCTAGTTAATCCACCTGCAATGTCCAATTTACAGTAGCTATTACAGTGAAAAAAAATACCATGCTATTGTTTGAGGAGAGTGCACAACAACAAAACACATCACGGCAACTGGGTTTGATAGATTCACCTCTGAAGGTAAATAATGTACTTTACAATGCAGTAGTCTTGCTCTGATTTAATCTGACAATTAATCTTAATGGTTGTACAGTCGTCTCAAATAAAACTGTGAAGGACCTCGGCGTTACTCTGGACCCTGATCTCTCTTTTGAAGAACATATCAAGACCATTTCAAGGACAGCTTTTTTCCATCTACGTAACATTGCAAAAATCAGAAACTTTCTGTCCAAAAATGATGCAGAAAAATTAATCCATGCTTTTGTCACTTCTAGGTTAGACTACTGCAATGCTCTACTTTCCGGCTACCCGGATAAAGCACTAAATAAACTTCAGTTGGTGCTAAATACGGCTGCTAGAATCCTGACTAGAACCAAAAAATTTGATCATATTACTCCAGTGCTAGCCTCTCTACACTGGCTTCCTGTCAAAGCAAGGGCTGATTTCAAGGTTTTACTGCTAACCTACAAAGCATTACATGGGCTTGCTCCTACCTATCTCTCTGATTTGGTCCTGCCGTACATACCTACACGTACGCTACGGTCACAAGACGCAGGCCTCCTAATTGTCCCTAGAATTTCTAAGCAAACAGCTGGAGGCAGGGCTTTCTCCTATAGAGCTCCATTTTTATGGAACGGTCTGCCTACCCATGTCAGAGACGCAAACTCGGTCTCAACCTTTAAGTCTTTACTGAAGACTCATCTCTTCAGTGGGTCATATGATTGAGTGACTGACTGTCTCAGGATGGTAAGTTGGTGGTTGAAGATATCCCTCTAGTGGTGTGGGGGCTGTGCTTTGGCAAAGTGGGTGGGGTTATATCCTTCCTGTTTGGCCCTGTCAGGGGTGTCCTCGGATGGGTCCACAGTGTCTCCTGACCCCTCCTGTCTCAGCCTCCAGTATTTATGCTGCAGTAGTTTATGTCATCCTGGGGGCTAGGGTCAGTTTGTTATATCTGGAGTACTTTCCTGTCCTATTCGGTGTCCTGTCTGAATCTAAGTTGGTGGTTGAAGATATCCTCTAGTCTTTCTTTGCTTTCGGAGGACCTGAGCCCTAGGACCATGCCCCAGGATTACCTGACATGATGACTCCTTGCTGTCCCCAGTCCACCTGGCCATGCTGCTGCTCCAGTTTCAACTGTTCTGCCTTCTTATTATTCGAACATGCTGGTCATTTATGAACATTTGAACATCTTGGCCATGTTCTGTTATAATCTCCACCCGGCACAGCCAGAAGAGGACTGGCCACCCCACATATGCTCTCTCTAATTCTCTCTTTTTTTCTCTCTCTCAGAGGACCTGAGCCCTAGGACCATGCCCCAGGTCTACCTGACATGATGACTCCTTGCTGTCCCCAGTCCATCTGACCGTGCTGCTGCTCCAGTTTCAACTGTTCTGCCTTATTATTATACGACCATGCTGGTCATTTATGAACATT
Source organism: Oncorhynchus tshawytscha (assembly GCF_018296145.1). Taxonomy (NCBI): domain Eukaryota; kingdom Metazoa; phylum Chordata; class Actinopteri; order Salmoniformes; family Salmonidae; genus Oncorhynchus; species Oncorhynchus tshawytscha. Next base: position 12,112 of record NW_024608977.1, read on the forward strand.
TGAACATCTTGGCCATCTTCTGTTATAATCTCCACCCGGCACAGCCAGAAGAGGACTGGCCACCCCACATAGCCTGGTTCCTCTCTAGGTTTCTTCCTAGGTTTTGGCCTTTCTAGGGAGTTTTTCCTAGCCACCGTGCTTCTACACCTGCATTGCTTGCTGTTTGGGGTTTTAGGCTGGGTTTCTGTACAGCACTTTGAGATATCAGCTGATGTACGAAGGGCTATATAAATACATTTGATTTGATTTGTCATCCTGAGGATCTCCGAGATAAAATGGAGCATGGTTTTGTTTGATAAAATCAATTTTTTATATTCAAATGTAGGAACTGGGTTCTACAGTTTTAACCCCTGCTGTCTCTGGCCCCACAACCACGCCGCTCGGCCATCTAGATGTGTGAAGGTTAGTGTTTTTTTCTGTAGTGAAGCTAATTATCCTTCATTTATGACATTCCTGGGGGTATGTAAACTTGAATTGTTTTATTACCATAGCATTTTTGTATGTTCTCTATAGTTATGTACTTGAAAATGTATCAATTGGCCAATTTGGCACATTTGGGCAAACTCCTGGCAGACCTGATACAAAATATTGTGTCGTAAATTAAATGCTTCACTGGATCAGTCTGAAACGTTGTACACCCACGGCTGCCATCTGGTGGCCAAAATCTAAATGACAACTAAACTGCCTATGGCCTTTCTTTTGGGTTTCAAAGATGATACAAAATAAAATAGAAAACGCATGTTTTTTGGTTTGTATTATCTTTTACCAGATCTAATGTGTTATATTCTCCTACATTTCATTGTGTTATATTCTCCTTAATTTCATTGTGTTATATTCTCCTTAATTTCATTGTGTTATATTCTCCTTAATTTCATTGTGTTATATTCTCCTTAATTTCATTGTGTTATATTCTCCTTAATTTCATTGTGTTATATTCTCCTTAATTTCATTAATTTCACATTTCCAAACTTTCAAAGTGTTTCCTTTCAAATGGTATCAAAAATATGCATATATTTTTTAAACTAGGTAAGTCAGTTAAGAACAAATTCTTACCTACAATTACGGCCTACCCCCCTGGACAAACCCTCTCCTACCCTGGACGATGCTGGGCCAATTGCGCTTCACCCTACAGCCTGGGAACGAACCAGGGTCTGTAGTGACACCACTGCAATGCCTTAGAGCTGTGCCACTCAGGAGGGCATAATAGCCACATAGCTTAGTAGCTACAACTAATGGAAACAATTGCTTTCCTATATACGGTTGTTTCATATGATACAGCTATGGACAGAAGGAAGAGGTTTAGCTCATGTGTGATCATCATGGTAACAAGTAGGCCTAATAATCTCAACTGAATCACATGTCCGTTCTTTACTGCAACCATAAATACATTACAAATAGCTACATACTTTAACCAAGAACATAGGATAGCTAGCTACTGTCGGATAAATATGTTGAGATATTTATTTTGTAGAATAGAAAGTCATTTTGCACACAGAATACTTTCTGTGGAATTCCTGAATCGATGACGAAAGAACGTCTCTCTCCTTCCGGTTTCAGGGGCACTGCGGCGGATGTTGATATTCTGTTTTGGAGACCACAACCAGAGTTAGCTAGCGAGCTTTCGTCGTTGCCGGAGTTTTTTTTTTTTGTTGTTGTTAGTTGTTGTTAGTTTGTTGTCTGACTTTTTTTTAATCGTTTTTCAACCGGGGGAAGGAACCCACTCCCCAAACGACGGCACCCGTGTCTCTCCCGGCGCCTCACCGGGGAAACGCGAGGCCGAGTCGTGCGATGATGGAGGACTTCGACGAGATCTACGAGGAGGAGGAAGAGGAGGACGAGGAGAGGGCCGCGGAGGAACAGCTGTTAAAGTACGCTCCAGACCCGGTGGTCGTCCGAGGATCAGGCCACGTCACTGTGTAAGAAACCGGCAGGGCTCAGGGGGGCACCCGTTAGTTGTCATAAAATAACGCGAACTAGATAACGAAAGTTACACTACGGCATTAACTAGCTTGTTAGCGGAAAGCTAAGCTAACGTAATCAGGTCGGTGTATTTACGATAACAGGGCCAAGAAGCTCGCCTTTTAGCATGGCAACAATAACTATTAACGAGCTAACATGACCTAGTTTATGTAGTTCGGGCCATAAAATGACTATATATACACATCGTAACTACCTGGTTAACTAAATATACTTTCCATATGTGGTTTTAGTCAAACAGTTAAATTGAACGTCAGTCAAGGGATATGAGGCTATCTAGTTGTTGTGTGCATCAAATAATGCCTTTACTTATCATGTTCCTGTCCCTTAAGGTTTGGACTCAGTAACAAGTTTGAGTCAGAGTTCCCATCGGCACTTACAGGGAAGGTGAGTCATGGAAATTACACACATTTTCTGTAAATCTGCCATTTTCGACGTGTGTCCCTCAAAGAGTTTTAACGAGTGCAGGTGGTCAGGGGCGGTTGCCAGGTGTGCATCAATCATGATTGTATATATATTTGTTTGTGTTGGGATAGCGTTGAGGTGCCACTTGTTGGGAACAACTGCCATACCTGGCAACCCTGCATTTCCAACTAGCGACACACTCTGAGAGAATACCTTGGAAACGGCACTTTTACAGTATTATAACTTTGTAGTATTGTATTTGCCACTTTAAAATATAAAGATCCACCTGAATTATTTGTAATAGTCATGTGTTTAATTAGCAGGTAATATTGACTCCCGCCCAGGACAGCTAACTAGCTTTCCTGGAGACGTTGAAAGTGTGCAGGTCTCCCCAGCAGAATCTTGTGTGTTTTGATTCCATCCTCAGACAAGTTCACTCTCCCTACTTGTTTCATGTATATGACCTGATTTGAGTGTTTCCCCTGTCTGTCCTCTAGGTGGCGCCAGAGGAGTTCAAGGCCAGTATAAACCGTGTTAACGGCTGTCTGAAGAAGACGCTGCCAGTGAATGTGCGTTGGCTGCTGTGTGGCTGTCTCTGTTGCTGCTGTACACTGGGCTTCAGTCTCTGGCCTGTCATCTGTCTGAGCAAAAGGGTGGGAGACACACACACACACACACACACTGAGATACACACACAGACATATACACACAGACCATCCCTCTGCGTACCATACTCAAGGTTACCTGTCTCTCTCCTCCTCAGACACAGAGATCCATGGAGAAGCTGTTGGATTGGGAGAACAGCAGACTGTACCACAAGGTGTGTAGGGGTGGGAGGAGGGCCGGGAGAGGTAGTTAAGTTTGACTGATCTCTCTCTCCCTCCCCCCTCCTCCCTCTCTCCCTCCCCCCTCCTCCCTCTCCCCTCCCCTCCTCTCTCTCCCTCCTCCCTCTCTCTCCCTCCCCCTCCTCCCTCTCTCTCTCTCCCTCCTCCCTCCTCCTCCCCCCCCTCCCTCCCTCTCTCCCCCCCCCCTCCCTCTCTCCCTCCTCCCTCTCACCCCCCCTCTCCCTCCCTTTCCTTCCCTCTCTCAGCTGTGTTTGCATTGGAGGCTGAGCAAGAGGAAGTGTGAAACCAACAACATGATGGAATATGTGAGAACACACACACACACACACATGATGGAGTACTTGAGTAATGCACACACACACTTTGAATAATCTCTCTCTCTCCCCCCTCAGGTAATCCTGATAGAGTTCCTACCCAAGATCCCCATTTTCAGACCGGACTAGCTCTCCGTGGCCCCACCCACATCCTCCCGTGGTGCCTCTCTTCACTCGGCCCAGTCACCTCTCCAAAATGGCCTCCTCTTTCCTCCCCTAACCAGGCCCATACCCCTAAAACAACACCACCATTTAGTGTTGACTGGACATTATCTAACTTCTCTATCTAGCCCCTCTATATACCCAGAAAACACCTGTTTACACCTTAAAGCCCCTCCCCTTCTCTGATGTCAACCTTCGACCCCTGATCTGTTGGAGGAGACGTGGCCTTTTGACCCCCCCCGGGGTGGCCATGTTGACTGTCATCGGTCTGTGGGTCATCATGGGAGACCCAGCTCAGAAAGGGTGTAACGGTACCATAGAACTGTGGAACTGGAGAAAGTGGACTCCTAATTTTGGACCTGCAACGATGGACCTCCTCTTCACAGCCCTTCCCTGTACACGAGGCACAATCTTTACTCAGATTTATACCCCCGGTATATTGTACCCCAACCTGAACTATGAGACACTGTGCTGTTGGAACAGTTGATATTATACTCTGTTCTAGAACCTCTATGGAACCGCTGAGGTGACAATCAATGGATTAGCTACGGAACTTCTACAGAACTTCAATGGAACTAATATAGAACATTGATAGAACTTCAATGGATTAGCAAACGGAACAGCTATGGAACTGACAGAACATCATTAGAACAGCCATTGGAACTGACAGAACATCATTAGAACAGCTATGGAACTCCCAACGGAACGTCATTGGGCTCCCGAGTGGCGCAGCGTTCTAACACACTGCATCTCAGTGCAAGAGGCGTCACTGCAGTACCTGGTTCGAATCCAGGCTGTATCACATCCGGCCGTGATTGGGAGTCCCATAGGGCGGCGCACAATTGGCCCAGCGTCGTCCGGGTTTGGCCCGGGGTAGGCCGTCATTGTAAATAATAATTTGTTCTTTAAATGACTTGCCTAGTTAAATAAAGGTAAAATACAAATGGAACATTGGTAGAACAGTTGTGGAACTTGCAACCTCATTCACCTTTTGACTGGTCATAGTATCGGTAGAGAACAGCCAAACTAACCACAGTAGATCGGTAGAGAACACCCAAACTAACCACAGTGGATCAGTAGAGAGAACACCCAAACTAACCACAGTGGGTCAGTAGAGAGAACAGCCAAACTAACCACAGTGGATCAGTAGAGAGAACAGCCAAACTAACCACAGTGGGTCAGTAGAGAGAACAGCCAAACTAACCACAGTGGGTCAGTAGAGAGAACTGCCAAACTAACCACAGTGGGTCAGTAGAGAGAACAGCCAAACTAACCACAGTGGATCAGTAGAGAGAACAGCCAAACTAACCACAGTGGATCAGTAGAGAGAACAGCTAAATTAAACACCGTGTGTCAGCTACATGAAACCCCCGAATCTCTCTGCGTCCACTCAAACTAGTCTTCGTCCCAAATGGCATCCTGTTCCTCTATTACCTAACAGGGTTCTGGCCAAAAGTAGGGTACAATCTAGACTAGAGAATAGACTGCTATTTCAGATGGTGGTCTTAGGCTCCCTTCTCCCCCCTCATCTCCTCCAATAGGATGTAATTTCAGATGGTAATCCTAGACCCTCCTACCCCCCCTCGTCTCCTCCAATAGGATGTCATTTTAGATGGTAATCCTAAACCCTCCTACCCCACCTCATCTCCTCCAATAGGATGTCATTTCAGATGGTAATCCTAAACCCTCCTACCCCCTCATCTCCTCCAATAGGATGTCATTTCAGATGGTAATCTTAGACTCCCCTCATCTCCTCCAATAGGGTGTCATTTCAGATGGTAATCCTAAACCCTCCTACCCCCCCTCATCTCCTCCAATAGGGTGTCATTAACAGATGTTAATCCTAGACTCTCCTCTTCTCCTCCAACAGGGTGTCATTTCAGATGGTAATCCTAGACTCTCCTCATCTCCTCCAATAGGGTGTCATTTCCTCATCTCCAATAGGGTGTCATTTCCTCATCTCCTCCAATAGGATGTAATTTCAGATGGTAATCCTAGACTTTCCTATCCCTCATCTCTGCACACTAGACTCGCCTCTAAACCAGAGACAATCACACAAACTGTCCAACTATACTGTATGGTCGTACCCTCAAATGGCACCCTTCTCCTTATACAACGCACTACTACTGCTTTCCCCACAGCTCTGGTCTAAAGTAGTGCACTTCATAGGGAACAGGGCTCTGGTCTAAAGTAGTGCACTTCATAGGGAACAGGGTACCATAGGGCTCTGGTCTAAAGTAGTGCACTTCATAGGGAACAGGGTACCAGTTGGGATTAGAGCCTATTTGTATTGACCCGTATGCTACACCAGGACGTGGGACGATTTCCTGTATCCATGACGCTGGTTTGCAGGGTCAGCCTGGCGACCGTTGCCTAGCGACGGGGAGAACTGATTGTTTTTTCTTCACCTTGTTTTTGTTTTACCTGGTGTGTGTGTGTGTATTAGATTAATGCTAACCGGTTTCCCTGACAACCAACGGTGAACAGACAGAAGCGGGGTGGAATACTCACCTGAGTTAAAGGATGAGTCCTAAATGGTACCCTTGTCCCTGTGTAGTGCACTACTTTAGACCAGAGCGCTATGGTACCCTATTCCCTATGTAGTGCACTACTTTAGACCATGGTACCCTTGTCCCTGTGTAGTGCACTACTTTAGACCAGAGCCCTATTCCCTATGTAGTGCACTACTTTAGACCAGAGCCCTATGGTACCCTATTCCCTATGTAGTGCACTACTTTAGACCAGAGCCCTATTCCCTATGTAGTGCACTACTTTAGACCAGAGCCCTATTCCCTATGTAGTGCACTACTTTAGACCAGAGCCCTATTCCCTGTGTAGTGCACTACTTTAGACCAGACTAAACTACTTTAGACCAGGGCCCTATTCCCTACAAAGTGCACTACTTTAGACCAGAGCCCTATTCCCTATGCAGTGCACTACTTTAGACCAGAGCCCTATTCCTATATAGTGCACTACTTTAGACCAGAGCCCTATTCCTATATAGTGCACTACTTTAGACCAGAGCCCTATTCCCTATGGAGTGCACTACTTCAGACCAGAGCCCTATTCCCTATGTAGTGCACTACTTTAGACCAGAGCCCTATTCCCTATGTAGTGCACTACTTTAGACCAGGGCCCTATTCTCTATATAGTGCACGACTTTAGACCAGAGCCCTATTCCCTATGTAGTGCACTACTTTAGACCAGAGCCCTATTCCCTGTGTAGTGCACTACTTTAGACCAGAGCCCTATTCCCTATGTAGTGCACTACTTTAGACCAGGGCCCTATTCTCTATATAGTGCACTACTTTAGACCAGAGCCCTATTCCCTATGTAGTGCACTACTTTAGACCAGGGCCCTATTCTCTATGTAGTGCACTACTTTAGACCAGGGACCTATTCCCTATGTAGTGCACTACTTTAGACCAGGGCCCTATTCCCTATGTAGTGCACTACTTTAGACCAGGGCCCTATTCCCTATGTAGTGCACTACTTTAGACCAGGGACCTATTCCCTATGTAGTGCACTACTTTAGACCAGGGACCTATTCCCTATGTAGTGCACTACTTTAGACCAGAGCCCTATTCCCTATGTAGTGCACTACTTTAGACCAGAGCCCTATTCCCTATATAGTGAACTACTTTAGACCAGAGCCCTATTCCCTATATAGTGCACTACTTTAGACCAGAGCCCTATTCCTTATGTAGTGCACTACTTTAGACCAGAGCCCTATTCCCTATGTAGTGCACTACTTTAGACCAGGGCCCTTTTCCCTGTGTAGTGCACTATCTTTGACCAGTAATACACTAGATGGTGACTAGGGGGCCATTTTAGGAGTCACACCAAGCTACACACTCCTCATGACCCTCGTTTCTGCTCAAACACTAATGGCTGGGTTTTTGGTTGGTCTTTAATCACTGGTAACTCTCTCTCTCCATCAGGGCTCTCCCTACTTTTAACCACCTTCTCTGTTGTCATTTCTCAATCTCCTTTTATTGTTTAACACTCAGTCTTGAGTCTGTCTGTCCCAAATGGTACTCTATTCCCTATGTAGTGCACTACTTTAGACCAGAGCCCTATTCCCTATATAGTGCACTACTTTAGACCAGGGCCCTATTCCCTATGTAGTGCTGTGTAGGGCTAAGGGCTCTGTATAGGGAATAGGATGCCATTTGGGACAGCTTTGGCTGATAAGTAAAGGTCGAGGGTCATGCTCCGGGGTAACCATGGAGATAGAGGAATATGTAGAATTAAAACGGGACAGCCAAACCTACTCCTGGAGAGATACTACTGGCTGTGCAGGCCTTTACTCCGACCCTGCTCTAACACACCTGACTCTACTAATCAGTCTAATCAGAACCTTGACTGGCAGAATGAGGTGTGTTAGAGCAGGGCTGAAGCAAAAGCCTGCAGACCCAGTAGCTCTCTGGGAGGAGGGTTGGTATCACCAAGACCACTTTAGGTTCATACGGCATCAACTAGCTTTCTGATTGGTTACCTCACATATAAAGCAAGTTTCCTGTAATCTCAGTCCATGATTGGATCTTGGTCATCCCTTTTATATTCTTTGTCTGGTATTTCTGAACAGGTGTGTTATGATCCTAGCAGACGTGTGGATGAATGATCACGTAACGGATGTGAAATGGCTAGCTAGTTAGCGGTGTTCGCGCTAAATAGCGTTTCAATCGGTGACGTCATTCGCTCTGAGACCTTGAAGTAGTGACAGCCTCATATATACATGTAACAGTATAACTTTAGACCGTGCCCTCGCCCATACCCGGGCGCGAACCAGGGACCCTCTGCACACATCAACAACAGTCACCCACGAAGCATCGTTACCCATCGGTCCACAAAAGCCGCGGCCCTTGCAGAGCAACATTTGCCCTTGCTCTGCAAGGGCCGCGGCTTTTGTGGACCGATGGGTAACGATGCTTCGTGGGTGACTGTTGTTGATGTGTGCAGAGGGTCCCTGGTTCGCGCCCGGGTATGGGCGAGGGCACGGTCTAAAGTTATACTGTTACATGTATATATGAGGCATATGGACAGTAAACTACCCAGAAACAAACATTTATTGACAAAGAATTACAGCCCAGTCAGATCAGATGTTTCCTAGAGAATACAACCCCATGGTGTTGAGTAGGAGTCCTGATCTAGGATCAGGTCTGTTTCCTAGTGAATACACCCATGGTGTTGAGTAGGAGTCCTGATCTAGGATCAGGTCTGTTTCCTAGTGAATACAACCCCATGGTGTTGAGTAGGAGTCCTGATCTAGGATCAGGTCTGTTTCCTAGTGAATACACCCATGGTGTTGAGTAAGAGTCCTGATCTAGGATCAGGTCTGTTTCCTAGTGAATACACCCCATGGTGTTCAATTGGAGTGTTACTGTCCCCATTCTACCATTAGGTTGGTACCCCAACACTGTTGCTATCCATTCTACCATTAGGTTGGTACCCCAACACTGTTGCTATCCATTCTACCATTAGGTTGGTACCCCAACACTGTTACTGTCCCCATTCTACCATTAATACACCCAACACTGTTGCTACCCCAACACTGTTACTGTCCCCATTCTACCATTAGGTTGGTACCCCAACACTGTTGCTATCCATTCTACCATTAGGTTGGTACCCCAACACTGTTGCTATCCATTCTACCATTAGGTTGGTACCCCAACACTGTTACTGTCCCCATTCTACCATTAGGTTGCTACCCCAACACTGTTTCTATCCATTCTACCATTAGGTTGCTACCCCAACACTGTTACTATCCATTCTACCATTAGGTTGGTACCCCAACACTGTTACTATCCATTAGGTTGCTACCCCAACACTTACGATCCATTCTACCATTAGGTTGGTACCCCAACACTGTTACTATCCATTCTACCATTAGGTTGGTACCCCAACACTGTTACTATCCATTCTACCATTAGGTTGGCACCCCAACACTGATCTGAAGCTGTGACCAAAGATTGGGGTCCATCTCCCCAAGAAGGTTGATCATCCTGGAACACGACTCAGTTCCTTTTCTCAACACCATGTCGATGATGTCACGTGCCTTCTCTGCCCTCTCAGCGATCCCCTTCACTGACTCCATGTCCTCCTGGTTGATGACTGTGTGTTGCAGGAGTCTGTCCAGCAGTTCATTCAGGACAGGTCCTGATACTCGTTTCACAAACTCTGCTGCTGCTCTGCAGAACCAGTCAGACTGCTCTCAGCCGGACCTCCTGCCCCCAACACAGCACCTGAGAGAGTCAGGTTACAATATAACTACATTTGTACATTTACATTTCAGTCATTTAGAAGCAGACACTTTCCTCCTTAAATAAAAGCGACCTGAAATAACAAGTATTGAGAAAAATATATTTTTTTACAATGACGACCTGCATCACTGAACATATTTAAGGCCGGTTTCACAGACATAGAAAAACAGATTGGGTCATTCGGAACCAGGTTAATCTACATCAAGTCCTGGAGATGTCATTGGGACATTCAGAACCAGGTTAATCTACATCAAGTCCTGGAGGAGATGTCATTGTTCTTGAAGACAGTCTTTTATAATCAGGACTAGTCCAGGTCCTACAGTAAACCATGTTGACTGGCCCTCATGCCATTGGTTTGTACAGAGCATTCAGAAAGTATTCAGACCCCTTGACTTTTTCCACATTTTGTTACGTTACGGACTTGTTCTGAAATTGATTAATTGTTTTTCCCTCATCGATCTACATACACAATGCCCCATAATGACATCACAATACCCCATAATGACATCACAATACCCCATAATGAAATTGAAAACAGGTTTTTAGACTTGTTTACAAATAAACAAATACCTTATTTACATAAGTATGTAGACCCTTTGCTATGACACTCGAAATTCAGCTCAGGTGCATCCTGTTTCCATTGATCATCCTTGAGATGTTTCTACAACTTGATTGGAGTCCACTTGTGGTAAATTGAATTGATTGGACATGTTTGGAAGGGCACACACCTGTCTATATAAAGGTCCCACAGTTGACAGTGCATGTCAGAGCAAAAACCAAGCCATGAGGTCGAAGGAATTGTCCGTAGAGCCCCGAGACAGGATTGTGTGGAGGCACAGATCTGGGGAGAGGTACCGAAACATATCTGCTGCATTGAAGGTCCCCACGAACACAGTGGCCTCCATCATTCTGAAATGGAAGAAGTTTGGAACCACCAAGACTCTTCCTGGCTGCACGGCCAAACTGATCAATCGGGGGAGAAGGGCCTCGGTCAGGGAGGTGACCAAGATCCCGATGGTCACTCTGACAGAGCTCTAGTGTTCCTCTGTGGAGATGGGAAAACCAATCAGGCCTTTATGGTAGAGAGGCCAGACGGAAGCCACTCCTCAGTAAAAGGCACATGACAGCCTGCTTAGAGTTTGCAAAAAGGCACCTAAAACACAAAATTCTCTGGTATGATGAAACCAAGATTGAACTCTTTGGCCTGAATGCCAACTTGGCACCATCCCGACAGTGGTGGCAGCATCATGCTGTGGGGATGTTTTTCAGCGGCAGGGACTGGGAGACTAGTCAGGATTAAGGGAAAGATGAACAGAGAACAGTACAGAGATCCTTGATGAAAACGTGCTCAGGAGTCAAGGGGTCTGAATACTTTCTGAATGCTCTGTAACTCTCATGTTTACTTACTAGTTGAACGGGTGTCAGAGATGTATTCATCTGAAAGATAAACAACATGAGGTTATATCACTCTAAACAGCATCTGGTACTAAAGTACAACGTGATGATTGACATGTGCTCCTACCTCGTGATACTTTCTCTTTCCATGCTGTCCTCTCATCATCACCGAATAACTCCATCTCAATGTCATGCCCTGTTATTTTCACAATCGCCTTAAAAAAGCTTGGTGTGGTGTCTCTTTGTATGAGATGAATCTTCTGGAGCGAGAGAGGGAGGGAGAGAGGGATTGCCAAAGCAATGTAAACGTATGTTTCCCATGCCAATAAAGCCATTTGAATTTAATTGAGAGCGAGTGAGAAGGTGACAGCAAGAGAGAGAGAGAGCAATGGACAGACATGTTCTTATTCTACTGAAACAATGGATAGACGACATGTTCTCCTTCTACTGAAACAATGGATAGACGACATGTTCTCATTCTACTGAAACAATGGATAGACGACATGTTCTCATTCTACTGAAACAATGGATAGACGACATGTTCTTATTCTACTGAAACAATGGATAGACATGTTCTTATTCTACTGAAACAATGGATAGACATGTTCTCATTCTACTGAAACAATGGATAGACGACATGTTCTCATTCTACTGAAACAATGGATAGACATGTTCTTATTCTACTGAAACAATGGATAGACATGTTCTTATTCTACTGAAACAATGGATAGACATGTTCTTATTCTACTGAAACTGACATGTTCTTATTCTACTGAAACAATGGATAGACATGTTCTTATTCTACTGAAACAATGGATAGACATGTTCTTATTCTACTGAAACAATGGATAGACATGTTCTTATTCTACTGAAACAATGGATAGACATGTTCTTATTCTACTGAAACAATGGATAGACATGTTCTTATTCTACTGAAACAATGGATAGACATGTTCTTATTCTACTGAAACAATGGATAGACATGTTCTTATTCTACTGAAACAATGGATAGACATGTTCTTATTCTACTGAAACAATGGATAGACATGTTCTTATTCTACTGAAACAATGGATAGACATGTTCTTATTCTACTGAAACAATGGATAGACATGTTCTTATTCTACTGAAACAATGGATAGACATGTTCTTATTCTACTGAAACAATGGATAGACGTTCTTGATTATTCTACTGAAACAATGGATAGACATGTTCTTATTCTACTGAAACAATGGATAGACGACATGTTCTTATTCTACTGAAACAATGGATAGACATGTTCTTATTCTACTGAAACAATGGATAGACGACATGTTCTCATTCTACTGAAAATGGATAGACATGTTCTCATTCTACTGAAACAATGGATAGACATGTTCTTATTCTACTGAAACAATGGATAGACATGTTCTCATTCTACTGAAACAATGGATAGACATGTTCTTATTCTACTGAAACAATGGATAGACATGTTCTCATTCTACTGAAACAATGGATAGACATGTTCTTATTCTACTGAAACAATGGATAGACATGTTCTCATTCTACTGAAACAATGGATAGACATGTTCTTATTCTACTGAAACAAATGGATACTGAAACATGTTCTCATTCTACTGAAACAATGGATAGACATGTTCTCATTCTACTGAAACAATGGATAGACATGTTCTTATTCTACTGAAACAATGGATAGACATGTTCTCATTACTGAAACAATGGATAGACATGTTCTTATTCTACTGAAACAATGGATAGACATGTTCTTATTCTACTGAAACAATGGATAGACGACATGTTCTTATTCTACTGAAACAATGGATAGACGACATGTTCTTATTCTACTGAAACAATGGATAGACATGTTCTCATTCTACTGAAACAATGGATAGACATGTTCTTATTCTACTGAAACAATGGATAGACATGTTCTCATTCTACTGAAACAATGGATAGACATGTTCTTATTCTACTGAAACAATGGATAGACATGTTCTCATTCTACTGAAACAATGGATAGACATGTTCTTATTCTACTGAAACAATGGATAGACGACATGTTCTTATTCTACTGAAACAATGGATAGACGACATGTTCTTATTCTACTGAAACAATGGATAGACATGTTCTCATTCTACTGAAACAATGGATAGACGACATGTTCTCATTCTACTGAAACAATGGATAGACGACATGTTCTCATTCTACTGAAACAATGGATAGACGACATGTTCTCATTCTACTGAAACAATGGATAGACATGTTCTTATTCTACTGAAACAATGGATAGACATGTTCTCATTCTACTGAAACAATGGATAGACATGTTCTTATTCTACTGAAACAATGGATAGACATGTTCTCATTCTACTGAAACAATGGATAGACATGTTCTCATTCTACTGAAACAATGGATAGACATGTTCTTATTCTACTGAAACAATGGATAGACATGTTCTCATTCTACTGAAACAATGGATAGACATGTTCTTATTCTACTGAAACAATGGATAGACATGTTCTTATTCTACTGAAACAATGGATAGACATGTTCTTATTCTACTGAAACAATGGATAGACATGTTCTTATTCTACTGAAACAATGGATAGACATGTTCTTATTCTACTGAAACAATGGATAGACATGTTCTTATTCTACTGAAACAATGGATAGACATGTTCTTATTCTACTGAAACAATGGATAGACATGTTCTTATTCTACTGAAACAATGGATAGACATGTTCTTATTCTACTGAAACAATGGATAGACATGTTCTTATTCTACTGAAACAATGGATAGACATGTTCTTATTCTACTGAAACAATGGATAGACATGTTCTTATTCTACTGAAACAATGGATAGACATGTTCTTATTCTACTGAAACAATGGATAGACATGACAATGGATGACATGTTCTTATTCTACTGAAACAATGGATGAAACAATGGATAGACATGTTCTTATTCTACTGAAACAATGGATAGACGACATGTTCTTATTCTACTGAAACAATGGATAGACATGTTCTCATTCTACTGAAACAATGGATAGACATGTTCTTATTCTACTGAAACAATGGATAGACATGTTCTTATTCTACTGAAACAATGGATAGACATGTTCTTATTCTACTGAAACAATGGATAGACGACATGTTCTTATTCTACTGAAACAATGGATAGACGACATGTTCTTATTCTACTGAAACAATGGATAGACATGTTCTTATTCTACTGAAACAATGGATAGACATGTTCTTATTCTACTGAAACAATGGATAGACATGTTCTTATTCTACTGAAACAATGGATAGACATGTTCTTATTCTACTGAAACAATGGATAGACGTTCTTCATGTTCTTATTCTACTGAAACAATGGATAGACATGTTCTTATTCTACTGAAACAATGGATAGACATGTTCTTATTCTACTGAAACAATGGATAGACGACATGTTCTTATTCTACTGAAACAATGGATAGACATGTTGGATAGACATTCTACTGAAACAATGGATAGACATGTTCTCATTCTACTGAAACAATGGATAGACGACATGTTCTCATTCTACTGAAACAATGGATAGACATGTTCTCATTCTACTGAAACAATGGATAGACATGTTCTCATTCTACTGAAACAATGGATAGACATGTTCTCATTCTACTGAAACAATGGATAGACATGTTCTCATTCTACTGAAACAATGGATAGACATGTTCTCATTCTACTGAAACAATGGATAGACATGTTCTTATTCTACTGAAACAATGGATAGACATGTTCTCATTCTACTGAAACAATGGATAGACGACATGTTCTCATTCTACTGAAACAATGGATAGACATGTTCTCATTCTACTGAAACAATGGATAGACGACATGTTCTCATTCTACTGAAACAATGGATAGACATGTTCTTATTCTACTGAAACAATGGATAGACATGTTCTATTCTACTGAAACAATGGATAGACATGTTCTATTCTACTGAAACAATGGATAGACATGTTCTTATTCTACTGAAACAATGGATAGACATGTTCTCATTCTACTGAAACAATGGATAGACATGTTCTCATTCTACTGAAACATGTTCTCATTCTACTGAAACAATGGATAGACATGTTCTCATTCTACTGAAACAATGGATAGACATGTTCTCATTCTACTGAAACAATGGATAGACATGTTCTCATTCTACTGAAACAATGGATAGACATGTTCTTATTCTACTGAAACAATGGATAGACGACATGTTCTCATTCTACTGAAACAATGGATAGACATGTTCTTATTCTACTGAAACAATGGATAGACATGTTCTTATTCTACTGAAACAATGGATAGACATGTTCTTATTCTACTGAAACAATGGATAGACATGTTCTCATTCTACTGAAACAATGGATAGACATGTTCTCATTCTACTGAAACAATGGATAGACATGTTCTCATTCTACTGAAACTGTACCTGTGGATTGATGGAGGTAGAACAGGGAATGTTCAGTCTGAAGAAACTATATAGTTTGAAAGACTGCTCTGGTCTGGAGATGAGAAACCTTGAAGACCCGTAGGACTTTTCCTGCTGTTCCACAGCCTGCGAAACAACCCAGCCAGTCAATGTATAGTCTTATTCAAACATTATTCAGAAAACTAGCAACACACTTATCTTCATTTAATGAGTGTCAACAAACTGCACCAGTGGTTAGTTAAGGTCATCTCTATAATAATGGTCCCTCACCTGTATTTGGCCGGGGTTCCAGGGGAACAGGTACAGGCGAGAAATTAATGTTTCCCTTTTCACTGTCAGATAGAGCATCAGCTCACAGTGGACATCTACGTTCCAAGACAGTAATCTCAGTATCAGAGCGATAGGTGAGAACTTGGGATGGAGAATCTTAACATGGAATCTGGTGACCTCATGCACTTCCTCTAAAGACACTCCATGTTCCTCTACATGAAGAATCTTCATCTCATTCCTCAGGGAAGGGTTGGTCCCTGAACAACACAATACAAAGGAGACAGAAAGAAAAATATTGTATTATTCATCCAACTAAAACACAAAGAATATGCAGTACCAGATCACAGTAAACTCAAACTCACAGAATAGTTCATTCATTAATTGAGGAAGTGAAAATCAGTTACATGGAAATGTCTTTCTGAATACTATTTCTATATGGTTTTACCTAAACAGACAAAGTGTGGCAGATGAACTTCCCCCAGTTCACCTAACTCCACAGTGATGTCCAGCAATGGACCACCTTGTGTGTACTGCATGTCTTTCAGAAGTTGACTGTAGGGTTCCCAGTTCCTGAAGTGATACTTCAGAATGACATCTCTCTCACACAGCCAGCGGACCCCAGACACTGTGCACTCATAACTCCCTTTGGGTGTCCTGTGTCTGAGGGCAACAACAAGAGGGTAGAGGGTCAATGGTCAAATGGAGAGGTTGGATTAGAAGACTATTCCCAAAGGTAATGGGGAAATACACTAGCAAGTGGAATGAAATGTTAAAAGTAGTTATTTTACCTGAACATTGTCACTCCCTGGACAGTGGAAGTCAAGGGTTCAACCTGAAGCCAGTGTGTGGAGTCCTGAACAAGGATAAGCATGTCAGTAATACATATGGGGCCTGTTTCCTGGACACAGATTGAGTCTAGTGCTGGACTTACAGCATGCTCAATGGAAGTTTCAATAGAAAGTTCTTTAAGGTCCAGGACTAGACTTAATCTGTGTCTGGGAAACTGGCCCATTAACCAAAGTAACTAATCTAATGTATTTATTCAATGTTACATGGAATGCTGGTGATTTATCAATTAAACTGTCTAATGACAAAATATGACACCAGCTAAAATCCTGCATGACTACAAGCAGAACACAGGACTGCCTATATCCCAGTATGAATGGTTGGTCAGTACACACCTGGCTTTGAGACTGTGTTTATATTACTAAAGCAGAACACAGGACTGTCTATATCCCAGTATGAATGGTTGGTCAGTACACACCTGGCTTTGAGACTGTGTTTATATTACTAAAGCAGAACACAGGACTGTCTATATCCCAGTATGAATGGTTGGTCACCACACCTGGCTTTGAGACTGTGTTTATATTACTAAAGCAGAACACAGGACTGTCTATATCCCAGTATGAATGGTTGGTCAGTACACACCTGGCTTTGAGACTGTGTTTATATTACTAAAGCAGGACACAGGACTGTCTATATCCCAGTATGAATGGTTGGTCAGTACACACCTGGCTTTGAGACTGTGCTGGACTCTTGCTGTTTTCAACCCTCTAGAGACAGCAGGAACGGTAGAGATACTCTGAATGATCGGCTATGAAAAGCCAACTGACATTTACTCCTGAGGTGCTGACCTGTTGCACCCTCGACATCCACTGTGATTATTATTATTATTTGACCATGCTGGTCATTTATGAACATTTGAACATCTTGGCCATGTTCTGTTATAATGCACAGCCAGAAGAGGACTGGCCACCCCACATAGCCTGGTTCCTCTCTAGGTTTCTTCCTAGGTTCTGGCCTTTCTAGGGAGTTTTTCCTAGCCACCGTGCTTCTACACCTGCATTGCTTGCTGTTTGGGGGTTTTAGGCTGGGTTTCTGTACAGCACTTTGAGATATCAGCTGATGTAAGAAGGGTTTTAAAAATAAATGTGATGTAAAAGTAAGAACTGAGACTAATGACTTACCTCAACATGGTCACAAGTCTTACAGCTCTGAGGAATCACTGAAGGCAAAAGTAGTTGTTATTTAAAATGGACAATCTTATTGTAATAAACATGAATCTAAGTGAGCAACAGTCTCAGAATGTACACTCATTATATTAACATACCCTAATCTGACATTAGTGTTATATTAATGAATGTTAGTGGAAGCAGGAAACATCGTTCTGGTCCATGTTTTATAGATGTTGAGGGCCTGATTTCTGCTAGATATTAGGATGAGAGTTTATTGGTAGAGTCTGATACATGTATGTTGTACGAGAAGCACCACAGATATTGTGATGAGCAAGATGCCTGACTTCTCTCTCACACAGTCACAGACAGTATCTGTCCATGTGCGTGGGTCTTCTTCACTCTCTTACAACGTGGTAGCCACGGGGCCAAAACAATGGTCTAGCCTTGCGCTCCAAAGCTCTTAGTTGTTGTAGAAATTCACCCACTATTACCAGCCTTTCTTAATTAAAGTATGGGTCGCGACGTGTCCGAGTAAATGTATAATTATTTAATGAATTACTGGAATTGATTCGGCCAAGTGCATCTGCGCTCTCTGCCTTTTAGTAGCGGTCTCTGCTCAGTTTGGCAGATGGGTGAGTAGGAGAGGGAGATGCCCGTGTGCTTGGAGGTTCACCGGATATATTTTTTTCTGCGGTTTTCTTGAACATCACTCCGCGACACATCGTTCAGCAAGCAGATGAGGCCCTGTTAGCCACTGACTTGTTATACCCACTCAACATCACTCACCTCTGTCACCAAATGGACTCATACCAGCCACAAGTTCAGAATGAGCTCCAATTGTCATAAAACGCAAATACAGGGATGAGTTTCTCTCTCTTTCATACAAACTTTGAGAAATAACGAAGAGCACCCACTGTCTGTTTTGTGCGGGGAATTTGCGTTAGTAATGAGTCTCTCAAAACAAACAAATGAATTAAAAAACGACACGTCCTGACCAAACATCCGCAACATGATGGTAAACCCATTGACTTCCTTCAGAACAAGGCAGAATACTTCCGGAAACAGTGCGACGGTGGAAAACTAAGTCACCTAGCAAGGCATTGTTGTCATTTTTAATAATAAGCAGAAATAAGGGAGTACTAACTCTCATAGTAGAAGATGTGCGTTTCTCTTTCAAACAATCCCCTGGCCTTGTACACAGCTAATAGCTCAAATTAGCCAAAGCAAGCTAGCTAGTTACAGATGGTGCAACCCTTAGTAACAGTACAGATTAATATTTAAAAAATGATCAGGACTACTGTACATCTTACTGTAGAAATTATTGTTTTAAACTAGTCTTGGTTGGAACTGTTGCTGTTCAAATACAAGTAATAATTTGTATTCTGAACTGGAACAAACTGATTGAAAGGAAGATGATTTTTTTTGAGGCAAACAGTCATCACAGCAGGAAGCGGTCTCCTGCCTGACTGAGGAAACAGTAGAGGTTCTGGTCCAGTTTGGCTCCACATACCTACGTGGTGAGTCAGGGTTCTGAACTCTTGACATACTTAAAAACACAAGTACAGAAACAGTCTCAAGGTTGAGTATGACCTCAGTGTTGCCCTGTTAAACACGGAGCCCAGAATAGACCTGCTTGTTGAAAACATCAACAAGACACACACACACCTCTCATTAGGACTGTGTGTGTGTTTTCTAGTCTACACCTGTGTGATGTGTGATCAATCAGTTTATTCCAGTTCAGAATTAAATGATTTATTGTATTTTAGCAGCAAACAGTTCCAACCCAGACAGATATGTAAGAGTGTTTTAAATGGGGGGAAATGAACATTAAAATATTTTTATATGGGTATTTAATTGAATTGTTATTTGTTTTAGGCATAAGGGCAATGAAATGTACCGATATTTACGTATTGTTGCATATTTTCCTAAACTTGGGTCACAGGAAAAACACAATCTGTCATTTGGGTCCCAGGCTGAAAAAGTTTAAGAACCCCTGCACTATGTTGTTTACGTTGTGCATCTACGTCATATTGCGGTCTCTACCTTTAAGTTTGTTTTGACCAAATAGATCTTTATTGTTTTCTTTGCCTGGGACTCAAGTATAATGAACACTTTAATCATATTTTGATTTAAAAAACAGTTATCAGTTAACTCACATTTCTCAGGTCCAGGCTTGATACAACTCTCTCCACCATGGTCTCTGGTGTCCTCAGGTCCAGGCTTGATACAACTCTCTCCACCATGGTCTCTGGTGTCCTCAGGTCCAGGCTTGATCCAACTCTCTCCACCATGGTCTCTGGTGTCCTCAGGTCCAGGCTTGATACAACTCTCTCCACCATGGTCTCTGGTGTCCTCAGGTCCAGGCTTGATACAACTCTCTCCACCATGGTCTCTGGTGTCCTCAGGTCCAGGCTTGATACAACACTCTCCACCATGGTCTCTGGTGTCCTCAGGTCCAGGCTTGATACAACTCTCTCCACCATGGTCTCTGGTGTCCTCAGGTCCAGGCTTGATACAACTCTCTCCACCATGGTCTCTGGTGTCCTCAGGTCCAGGCTTGATCCAACTCTCTCCACCAAGGTCTCTGGTGTCCTCAGGTCCAGGCTTGATACAACTCTCTCCACCATGGTCTCTGGTGTCCTCGGGTCCAGGCTTGATACAACTCTCTCCACCATGGTCTCTGGTGTTGGTAAAGCAGAAGGATAGACTGTGAATAAACTAAATACAACTTATAAAGGCTTGATATAGCATACATACAGTCTTCATAAGCAGTACAAAGTATGTATAAAGGGTGACAGAACAGCTCCCTATGTAGGGTGCATTGTCAAATGTGACATGACATACTATGTCAACTTCAAAATGTGGTCCTGTGTAGCTCAGTTCAAAGAGCACGGTGCTTGAATGTCAGGGTTGTGGGTTCAACTCCCACCGAGGAAGAGCATATGCTAAATTATGTAAATGTGACATAACCCCCCTATGTCAACTTTGATAAAAGCAATACTGATGGTGACATTACACGTGACATTGCTTATCTTGATGAAAGCCCCTAGAGATGTGAAGTCACCCCAGGTATCATGAGTTACACCCCCCCCCTCAAAACACTGCACTGCGCTTCTGACACAAAATTGAGACCTACACCTGAGTAAGACTGACATTACAGTGAGTCTGTCCTATTCAACAGGTTCTGATGCCCTCTAGTGGTTAGAGTGAGACTGACATTAGTGAGGCTGCTCACTGTATGGGATTCTCTACTTTACACTTTACATAGTCTCTGTTCTGCTCATTCACTGTATGGGATTCTCTACTTTACATAGTCTCTGTTCTGATCATTCACTGTATGGGATTCTCTACTCATTCACTGTGTGGGATTCTCTAATTTACATAGTCTCTGTTCTGCTCATTCACTGTATGGGATTCTCTACTTTACATAGTCTCTGTTCTACTCATTCACTGTATGGGATTCTCTACTTTACATTGTCTCTGTTCTACTCATTCACTGTATGGGATTCTCTACTTTCATACTCTATTCACTGTATGGGATTCTTCTCTACTTTATTCATAGTCTCTTTACATACTCTACTCATTCACTGTATGGGATTCTCTTCTCTACTCATTCACTGTATGGGATTCTCTACTTTACATAGTCTCTGTTCTACTCATTCACTGTATGGGATTCTCTACTTTACATACTCTACTCATTCACTGTGTGGGATTCTCTAATTTACATAGTCTCTGTTCTGCTCATTCACTGTATGGGATTCTCTACTTTACATAGTCTCTGTTCTACTCATTCACTGTATGGGATTCTCTACTTTACATAGTCTCTGTTCTACTCATTCACTGTATGGGATTCTCTACTTTACATTGTCTCTGTTCTACTCATTCACTGCCCAGAGAACAGACCACTCTGGTGATTTCAGTGATGAATGTTAAAAAATGAAAGTTAGATCTCAATCCATGTCTACAAGATCACATACTGATAGTATTCTACAGAACCCAATATACACTACCGGTCAAAAGATTTAGAACATCTACTCACTATTTTTTACTATTTTCTACATTGTAGAATAATAGTGAAGACATCAAAACTATGAAATAACACATATGGAATCATGTAGTAACCAAAAAAGTGTTGAACAAATCAAAAAACATTTTATATTTGAGATTCTTCAAATAGCCACCCTTTGCCTTGATGACAGCTTTGCACACTCTTGGCATTCTCTCGGCACTGCATCTCAGTGCTAGAGGCATCGCTACAGACCCTGGTTCGATTCCAGGCTGTATCACAACCGGCCGTGATTGGGAGTCCCATAGTACAGTGTACAATTGGCAGTCATTGTAAATAAGAATTTGTTCTTAACTGACTTGCCTAGTTAAATAAACACACACATATACATATATATATATACACACACACACATACATACATACACACATATACATGCATAAATTATCTATGGGATTATAATGGATGACAGAACCCTGTGAGTTTGTATTCTGAATTTCATGGTCGCACATTGAGATTCATGGTTACAAGTACGATTCCTCTTCGCTACTTCCTGAGATTTGATTGATGGAACAATCCAGCCAATGGTTGCAACAATATGTGGCTGTGGTTTTGGCTGATTGGTCAGGAGTAAAAAAAAAAGGTCCTACCCACAAAGCAACAAACCATTTTTACAGAAATCTCTTTCTATTAACTTACTAAACTGTTTACAAGTCTACGAATCTCTTGGTGTTGTGACACTGACAGAACTCTGAGCGTGCACAGACAAAACATCTGCAAGTGTATTTTTTGATTCACAGCAGAATATTCATACTAGTAAATGGGCCTGTAATAATGGGCCTGTAATAATGGGCCTGTAATAATGGGCCTGTAATAATGGGCCTGTAATAATGGGCCTGTAATAATGGGCCTGTAATAATGGGCCTGTAATAATGGGCCTGTAATAATGGGCCTGTAATAATGGGCCTGTAATAATGGGCCTGTAAAATAAATGGGCCTGTAATAATGGGCCTGTAATAATGGGCCTGTAAAATGGGCCTGTAATAAGTCTGAAAATTATTCAATGGTCAAATTATTATTAGCGTATTCAAAATTAGTTTATTACCATTATTCAATGGTCATTATTATTATCATTATTATCATCATCATTATTATTATCATTATTATTATTATCATTATTATTATCATTATCATTATTATTATTATCATTATTATTATTATTATTCCGAGTGGTGCAGTGGTTTAGAGATTCTGGGTTCGAGTCCAGGCCCGGTCTCAGCCGGCCACAACCGGGAGACCCATGGGGCGGCGCACAATTGGCTCAGCGTCGTCCAGGTTAGGGAGGGGTTTGGCCGGCAAGGATGTCCGTTGTCCCATTGCACACTAGCAACTCCTGTGGCAGGACGGGTGCAGTGCACGCTGACACGGTCGCCAGGTGTACGGTGTTTCCTCCGACATGTTGGTGTCAAGAAGCAGTGCGGCTTGGCTGGGTTGTGATTTCGGAGGACGCACGACTCTCGGCCCCTCGCCTCTCCAGAGTCTGTACGGGAGTTGCAGCAATGAGACAAGACTATAACTACCAATTAGATACCACGAAAAAGGGGTGAAAAACAACAACACAACATGATACAAGATTGTAAAATTTAATTACAGATTTGTGAATCGTAATTGCAACCACGAATCTCAATGTGTGACGACAAACTCACAGGGTTTTGTCATCATGGAAATATGTGGGATTGGATAGAAACCTAGCTTGTTACCAGTTGGATAGAAACCTAGCCTGTTACCAGTTGGATAGAAACCTAGCCTGTTACCAGTTGGATAGAACCCTAGCCTGTTACCAGCTGGATAGATTGTTACCAGTTGGGTAGAAACCTAGCCTGTTACCAGTTGGATAGAAATCTAGCTTGTTATACCAGTTGGATAGAAATCTAGCTTGTTATACCAGTTGGATAGAAACCTAGCTTGTTATACCAGTTGGATAGAAACCTAGCTTGTTATACCAGTTGGATAGAAACCTAGCTTGTTATACCAGTTGGATAGAAACCTAGCTTGTTATACCAGTTGGATAGAAACCTAGCTTGTTATACCAGTTGGATAGAAACCTAGCTTGTTATACCAGTTGGATAGAAACCTAGCTTGTTACCAGTTGGATAGAAACCTAGCCTGTTACCAGTTGGATAGAAACCTAGCTTGTTACCAGTTGGATAGATTGTTACCAGTTGGATAGAAACCTAGCTTGTTACCAGTTGGATAGAAACCTAGCCTGTTACCAGTTGGATAGAAACCTAGCTTGTTACCAGTTGGATAGAACCCTAGCTTGTTACCAGTTGGATAGATTGTTACCAGTTGGATAGAAACCTAGCCTGTTACCAGTTGGATAGAACCCTAGCTTGTTACCAGTTGGATAGATTGTTACCAGTTGGATAGAAACCTAGCCTGTTACCAGTTGGATAGAACCATAGCCTGTTACCAGTTGGATAGAAACCTAGCCTGTTACCAGTTGGATAGAAACCTAGCTTGTTACCAGTTGGATAGATTGTTACCAGTTGGATAGAACCCTAGCTTGTTACCAGTTGGATAGACTGTTACCAGTTGGATAGAAACCTAGCCTGTTACCAGTTGGATAGAAACCTAGCCTGTTACCAGTTGGATAGAAACCTAGCCTGTTACCAGCTGGATAGAAACCTAGCCTGTTACCAGTTGGATAGAAACCTAGCCTGTTACCAGTTGGATAGAACCCTAGCCTGTTACCAGTTGGATAGAACCCTAGCCTGTTACCAGTTGGATAGAACCCTAGCCTGTTACCAGTTGGATAGAAACCTAGCCTGTTACCAGTTGGATAGAAACCTAGCCTGTTACCAGTTGGATAGAAACCTAGCCTGTTACCAGTTGGATAGAAACCTAGCCTGTTACCAGTTGGATAGAAACCTAGCCTGTTACCAGTTGGATAGAAACCTAGCCTGTTACCAGTTGGATAGAACCCTAGCTTGTTACCAGTTGGATAGATTGTTACCAGTTGGATAGAAACCTAGCCTGTTACCAGTTGGATAGAACCCTAGCCTGTTACCAGTTGGATAGATTGTTACCAGTTGGATAGAAACCTAGCCTGTTACCAGTTGGATAGAAACCTAGCCTGTTACCAGTTGGATAGAAACCTAGCCTGTTACCAGTTGGATAGAAACCTAGCCTGTTAACAGTTGGATAGAAACCTAGCCTGTTAACAGTTGGATAGAAACCTAGCTAGCAGTTGGTCCTAGGATTTTTTTACGGAATGATATAGGCCTACATTTTATGTAATTTGGAAACACTTCTCTTCAAATTAGTTGTATATCATTAAAATAACTATATTGACAATTATCTCTTACCTCTTAGAACTGGTGTCTTGAGGCAGACTCTTTTTAGAGGGTGTGGCCCCTTCCTCTCGATCAGAATACTCCCTCTTAGAGGCAGTGCCTCTCTTCTCGCTCTCCCCAGAGAGACTCATTTCAGAGGCAGTGGTCCCCTCCTCTCTCTCCCCAGAGAGACTCATTTCAGAGGCAGTGGTCCCCTCCTCTCTCTCCCCAGAGAGACTCATTTCAGAGGCAGTGGTCCCCTCCTCTCTCTCCCCAGAGAGACTCATTTCAGAGGCAGTGGTCCCCTTCCTCTCTCTCAGAGAGACTCATTTCAGAGGCAGTGGTCCCCTCCTCTCTCTCCCCAGAGAGACTCATTTCAGAGGCAGTGGTCCCCTCCTCTCTCTCCCCAGAGAGACTCATTTCAGAGGAGGTGGTCCCCTCCTCTCTCTCCCCACAGAGACTCATCAGCTATCTGGATTTGGGTGAATGAGAAATGAGGAGGCTTGGGCAAGTTGCTATGGGGAGGGGTGCAGGGCTGTGGACCGGGGTTGGGGTAGCCAGGTGGAAAGCATGGCCAGCCATAGAGAAACGCTTTTTGAAATTCTCAATTATCACGGATTTAATCGGTGGTGACAGTGTTTCCTAGCCTCAGTGCTGTGGGCAGCTGGGAGGAGGTGCTCTTATTCTCCATGGACTTTAGTGTCCCATAACGTTTTGGAGTTTGTGGTACAGGATGCAAATTTCTGTTTAAAAAAGCTAGCCTTTGCTTTCCTAACTGCCTGTGTGTATTGGTTCCTAACTTCCCTGAAAAGTTGCATATCGCGGGGGCTATTCGATGCAGAACGCCACAGGATGCTTTTGAGCTGGTCAAGGGCAGTCAGGTCTGAAGTGAACCAAGGGCTATATCTGTTCCTGGTTCAATTTTTTTTGGAATGGGGCATGCTTATTTAAGATGGTGAGGAAAGCACTTTTAAAGAATAACCAGGCATCCTCTACTGACGGAATGAGGTCAATATCCTTCCAGGATACCCGGGCCAGGGCGATTAGAAAGGCCTGCTCGCTGAAGTGTTTTAGGGAGCGTTTGACAGTGATGAGGGGTGGTCGTTGGACCGCAAACCCATTACGGACACAGGCAATGAGGCACCGACAGAGATGGCCGCCTCGCTTTGCTTCGCGTTCCTAGGAAACTATGCAGTATTTGTTTTTGTTTTATTTGTTATTTCTTCCATTGTTACCCCAGGTAATCTTAGGTTTTATCACATACAGTCGGGAGGAACTACTGGATATAAGAGCAACGTCAACTCACCATCATTACGACCAGGAATACGACTTTCCCGAAGCGGATCCTCTGTTTGGCCCACCACCCAGGACAATCGATCGGATCCCAGCCGGCGACCCATAACAACGACGCCGTAGAAGGGGCAGACGGAGCGGTCTTCTGGTCAGGCTCCGTAGACGGGCACATCACGCACCGCTCCCTAGCATACTACTCGCCAATGTCCAGTCTCTTGACAACAAGGTAGATGAAATCCGTGCAAGGGGAGCCTTCCAGAGAGACATCAGAGACTGTAACATTCTTTGTTTCACGGAAACATGGCTCACTCGAGATACACTATCGGAGTCGGTACAGCCAGCTGGTTTCTCCATGCATCGCGCCGACAGAAACAAGCATCTTTCTGGTAAGAAGAAGGGCGGGGGTGTATGCCTTATGATTAACGAGACGTGGTGTGATCATAACAACATACAGGAACTCAAGTCCTTCTGTTCACCTGACTTAGAATTCCTCACAATCAAATGCCAACCGCATTATCTACCTACAGAATTCTTATTGATTATAAACATAGCCGCATTATATCCCCCCCAAGCAGACACATCGATGGCCCTGAACGAACTTCATTTGACTCTATGTAAACTGGAAACCACATATCCTGAGGCTGCATTTATTGTAGCTGTGTATTTTAACAAGGCTAATCTGAAAACAAGGCTCCCTAAATTCTACAGTGCTAGGCTTGATTACCAACAACGACGAGACGGCCTACAGGGAGGAGGTGAGGGCCCTCGGAGTGTGGTGTCAGGAAAATAACCTCACACTCAACGTCAACAAAACAAAGGAGATGATCATGGACTTCAGGAAACAGCAGAGGGAGCACCCCTATCCACATCGACGGGACAGTAGAAAGTTTTAAGTTCCTCAGCGTACACATCACTGACAAACTGAAATAGTCCAACCACACAGACAGCATGGTGAAGAAGGCGCAGCAGCGCCTCTTCAACCTCAGGAGGCTGAAGAAATTTGGCTTGTCACCAAAAACACTCACAAACTTTTACAGATGCACAATCGAGAGCATCCTGGCGGGCTGTATCACCGCCTGGTACGGCAACTGCTCCGCCCATAACCGTAAGGGTCTCCCGAGGGTAGTGAGGTCTGCACAATGCATCACCGGGGCAAACTACCTGCCCTCCAGGACACCTACACCACCCGATGTCACAGGAAGGCCAAAAAGATCATCAAGGACAACAACCACCCGAGCCACTGCCTGTTCACCCCGCTATCATCCAGAAGGCGAGGTCAGTACAGGTGCATCAAAGCTGGGACCGAGAGACTGAAAAACAGCTTCTATTTCAAGGCCATCAGACTGTTAAACAGCCATCCCGAACATTGAGTGGCTGCTGCCAACACACTGACTCAACTCCAGCCACTTTAATAATGGAAAAATTGATGTAATAAATGTATCACTAGCCACTTTAAACAATGCCACTTATATATGTTTACATACCCTACATTACTCATCTCATATGTATATACTGTACTCTATACCATCCACTGCATCTTGCATATGCCATTCTGAACAATCACTCATTCATATTTTTTTTTTATGTACATATTCTTATTCATTCCTTTACACTTGTGTATAAGGTAATTGTTGTGAAATTGTTAGGTTAGATTACTCGTTGGTTATTACTGCATTGTCGGAACTAGAAGCACAAGCATTTCGCTACTCTCGCATTAACATCTGCTAACCATCTGTTCGTGACAAATCAAATTTGATTTGATCGCTGAGATCCTGGTTGAAGACAGCAGAGGTGTATTTGGAGGGCAGGTTGGTTAGGATGACATCTATGAGGGTGCCCGTGTTTACGGATTTGGGGTTGTACCTGGTACATTCATTGATAATTTGTGTGAGATTGAGGGCATCAAGTTTAGATTGTAGGATGGCCGGGGTGTTAAGCATGTCCCCGTTTAGGTTACCTGACAGCACGAGCTCTGAAGATAGATGGGGGTTAATCAATTCACATATGGTGTCCAGGGCACAGCTGGGGGCAGGAGGAGGTCAATAGCAAGCTGCAACCGTGAGAGACTTGTTTCTGGAAAGGTGGATTTTTAAAAGTAGAAGCTCAAATAGTTTGGTCACAAGACCTGGATAGTTTGGCAGAACTCTGCAGGCTAACTCCGCCCCTTTGGCAGTTATATTTTTGTCGGAAAATAGTTAAGGACGGAAATTTCAGGCTTGGCTGGGTTGTGATTACGGAGAACACACGACTCTCGGCATTCGCTTCTTCGGAGTCCGTACGGGAGATGCAGCGATGAGACCAAACTAACTACCAATTGGATGCCACGAAATTGGGGAGAAAAAAAAAATGGGTGCATTTTTACATTTTATTTAAATAAATTATAATCGCTATCTTGTGCAGACAATCGCCCATACCCTACCTCATAGCCACATACCCTACCGCATAGCCCTGTCGCCTATAATATAACATAATCAATATGAATCAGCATCAATGTAAGGAAGCCTAAACATATCATTATTGAAAGTTGAAATCAGTAATGTAATAATATAAGCATTCTGCGGATGTCTGACACCCTAAATCACCTTTCTCTGCGATGGCCTAACTTCTCCAAAAACACGTCTCTACATAACATTGTAAAAGAAAGCTACAAACCTCAGAAACATGTTTTCTTCGGAGGATGGTGTCCATTCATTTATTCATCTACTTCCTTATAAATGTACTTCCTGTTTCAACACAGTGGGCGGGTTTAACACGTATAAGTTTATATTATATATTCATATTTATGTCATGTAAAGTCTCCATACACTTCATGTAAGTATTCAGCCCATATAATATGATTTTCTGGTAAAAATAGATTTATATATTTTTTCAGGATTTGATTGAGTGATGTTTTGCAGTGCTACCAGGAGAGGGCAGTGTGACAACAACCAGGTTTGGAAGAAGGACACTAGACGGTCATTTCTCTGTTGTTGTGGTAACATGATAGGATGGGTTGTTGGTTAGGAATAGATAACAGAGCCACGGTTGGACACTTCAGAATACAGCCATGGTTGGACGAGTCAGCCGGGAGTGGATATCTGTATCGGCCACTGTTGGATGGCTCAGCCGTAGCTGCAGACTAGAGTCATGTTCGGAAAATAGAGGCGTGGTGGAATGTACTAGTCAGCTATGATTGGATAGCTACGGTAGCTCCGCCCCGTTCATAGTCCCAAACCCAAAACACTCTCAGTCTGTCAGCGACGGTGTAAGAGTGAACATCTCCCTTGACTGTTATTTCTAAACTTGTCAAAGCTTGAAATCTTTCACTCATTTCCATCACAGCCCGAAATCTATGTATGCTTATGTGTACAAGGTGGTGCTTTGTTGAATAAAACGGAAACAAACCAACCAGAATTTAATAATAAAATGTCTTTAATTTCACATTTCAATATTGTATCACACTGCATACTAGTCATGTTCAGGGGGAAAAAATAATAAATAAAAAAAAAAGTCGTTTGAGAAACAACCTCGGATGGAAAAAACGGCCTCGGTTGGATATAAAGCCTAAGCCTCTGTTGGATATAACGGTCTCGGTCGGATATATAACGCGCCGGCTGGATAAAACGACCTCGGTTGGATAAAACCGTGGATGTAAGTGAATGGAAATACAAGTCACTATATAACCAGCACTACTCACTGACACTCTACGCTGTAAAACGAAACCAGAAGGGAGCTGCCAACCATCATCATCAGAAGAACAAATCAGCCAGAAACACTCCGATTGACTGCTGCTGAGGCTTGAACACTGCCAGAGAGAACTGCGTTGATTATGAAGGGGAAAGGTGTAATGACTGTTTTCCTACTTGCACTTGTTGCAAAATCCTCCGTGTCTCTTCCGATCACTATAACCGTGATGTTGAATCACCCAGTTACACCGCCCTGCTCTGGATCATGCCATGGTGGCAGAAATAAGACGGGAAAGAAAGATCCATAGAATAAATGGAACATTCTGCCATCACTCCGTGGATCCAAGACCAAGAAAAACACATCACATCAGGAAAAACCACTGGCATGTCACGCTCTGCTCTGCCGTCGCTGCCAGCCACCAGCAAGACTGATACACACTTCATCGGCGTCTCTCTACTGCCACCGTGAGAACTTCACCACTTTACACACCAGCATAGCTGAGGGGGGAGAGAGATTCGGAAGAAATGCTGAGCTCCTCTGCAGCACAGCCCATTGAAATCCTACGAGGCCGCCTACAAATGACACGTCACATTGCATCAACCAATGGTTGTGTGCCATGTCACTGACAATAATAAAATATATCTTTCATGCAGAACTCTCCGTCTTCAGTCATTCAAATAATATGTTTAGATATTAAGGAGGCTGTATGTTTGTATTATCACAGCACTATAATAAAAGGGGGGTCCTCAGAATCCATTGTGAGACTAAAAACGTCATAATGCTCGTCAATAAACAACGACCAGACAGCCTATAGACAGACAAGAAGCGCAGTGTCTAACAGCGATGTGCAGCGGAAACAACCTGGAGCTGAACACGACGTCATAGAGGATTTTATAAAGGTTTTATTTGTTCCATGTGACTGTTATACTGTCTACCTCTGTGTACTATGTAGACCTACTATATGTGAGAGAGCTCCAAATAAAAATTCCAATATATTACTTATAACAGAAAACAGCCATACCCAAAGGCACAATGTCCACAACCCAGGGAATGTAGTATAGGAGATGGGGCGTATTTTAAAATTGATACCCACACGGTGCCCATGGGCAGTAGTGGGTAGACTGCTCGAACGCACACAGTGGCCTGTCTGTGGAACGTCGAAGCTGTGGTTCTGAGGCAGGACGTTCCACTAGTGTCCACCGGGACTAACCTAACAGTTGATTTGTTATATTGTATTAATTTGGAAAAGATGGTGTTGTGGACCTCGTTTGTCATTAAAAAAAAAAAAAGACATTGGTAGCACTTGACATTTGCTTGTGTGACCATAATTTCCTTTTAATGTCATTCAACAGCATTATAAACCATAACCATGTCTATAGTGTTAGTGTAGTGACGCTATTGACAGTGGAGCTGCACATTCCACTTCCTATGTAAAAGTCATTAGCATAGTGGTTAATATGTAGCTAACAGCCTCTCACCCATGCCTTTAAAAGTGTACCCAACCCGTCACATTGATCAAGCATGGAAGCCAGTATAGGCTCCGGTGGCTTCTGTCAAGCTCTGTGTGACTGATGATGCTCTCTTTAGGTCCGCCCCCATCGTGACTCAGTCTCTGCAGAAGTATATGGGTCATTGGCAATAGGGCCCAAAACGATATATTAATGACGACACTAATGTCACTCCAAAGCAGAATAGAGTGTATAAATGGCACATCTTAAATCAGAGTCTTCCGATACACTCAGATATTGTAAAACAGCAAAAGGGGGAATGACAGTAGCGACGACTCAGACGTTGCCCTTTGTTAGCGGCTGTGTACGAGGCTGAAGGGGCCCAGTGTACGTGTACGAGGCTGAAGGGGCCCAGTGTACGAGGCTGAAGATGCCCAGTGTACGAGGCTGAAGGGGCCCAGTGTACGAGGCTGAAGGGGCCCAGTGTACGAGGCTGAAGGGGCCCAGTGTACGAGGCTGAAGGGGCCCAGTGTACGAGGCTGAAGGGGCCCAGTGTACGAGGCTGAAGGGGCCCAGTGTACGAGGCTGAAGGGGCCCAGTGTACGAGGCTGAAGGGGCCCAGTGTACGAGGCTGAAGGGACCCAGTGTACGAGGCTGAAGGGGCCCAGTGTACGAGGCTGAAGGGGCCCAGTGTACGAGGCTGAAGGGGCCCAGTGGCTGTGTACGAGGCTGAAGGGGCCCAGTGGCTGTGTACGAGGCTGAAGGGGCCCAGTGGCTGTGTACGACGCTGAAGGGGCCCAGTGGCTGTCTACGACGCTGAAGGGGCCCAGTGGCTGTGTACGACGCTGAAGGGGCCCAGTGGCTGTGTACGAGGCTGAAGGGGCCCAGTGGCTGTGTACGAGGCTGAAGGTGCCCAGTGGCTGTGTACGAGGCTGAAGGTGCCCAGTGGCTGTGTACGAGGCTGAAGGTGCCCAGTGTCTGTGTACGAGGCTGAAGGTGCCCAGTGGCTGTGTACGAGGCTGAAGGTGCCCAGTGGCTGTGTACGAGGCTGAAGGTGCCCAGTGGCTGTGTACGAGGCTGAAGGTGCCCAGTGGCTGTGTACGAGGCTGAAGGTGCCCAGTGGCTGTGTACGAGGCTGAAGGTGCCCAGTGGCTGTGTACGAGGCTGAAGGTGCCCAGTGGCTGTGTACGAGGCTGAAGGTGCCCAGTGGCTGTGTACGAGGCTGAAGGGGCCCAGTGGCTGTGTACGAGGCTGAAGGGGCCCAGTGGCTGTGTACGACGCTGAAGGGGCCCAGTGGCTGTGTACGACGCTGAAGGGGCCCAGTGGCTGTGTACGACGCTGAAGGGGCCCAGTGGCTGTGTACGAGGCTGAAGGTCCCCAGTGGCTGTGTACGAGGCTGAAGCTGCCCATTGGCTGTGTACGAGGCTGAAGCTGCCCATTGGCTGTGTACGAGGCCGAAGCTGCCCAGGGGCTGTGTACGAGGCCGAAGGTCCCCAGGGGCTGTGTACGAGGCCGAAGGTCCCCAGGGGCTGTGTACGAGGCCGAAGGTCCCCAGTGGCTATGTACGAGGCCGAAGGTCCCCAGTGGCTGTGTACGAGGCCGAAGCTGCCCATGTGGCTATGTACGAGGCCGAAGCTGCCCAGTGGCTGTGTACGAGGCTGAAGCTGCCCAGTGGCTGTGTACGAGGCTGAAGGTGCTGTGTAAGAAGACGTCTCTAAGTCATACTGCGTCTGGTGTGTGAGGGGCTCCTTGTAAGAATGTGAAAATAAAAGGGGAACTGTTTCTTCAGAGCGGTCAGTGAAGCACTACGCAATCCATTATATGGATGAGGACAGTCTGGGAAACCTTTTTGATATGGTATACTGCAAAGGGAACGAGATTCAAGGTGGCGTTTGATAACTTGGTTTTTTTCGATTGGGACAGGTGCACGCTTCTCAGAGATCACACGTGTCCCACAATCGGCAGCCTTGAAAAGGGTCATATTGACAACCCGACCCATGAACCAGATGGTTGGGGATGAAGATCTGGAACATCAACCAGGTGTCAGATATGCCACACACTGTGTAGATTAGTAAAGACGTAGGTGGATAGCGTATACAATCACTGTCATATCGCTTGGTACATGTGCCATTACAAAGTGCTTGTGGTGTTGTATTCAATGTCCACATGTGAATAAAGACAATATTGTTCAGAGATGGAATAACCAGTCACATGCATTGAAATAGTACAATACATCCATAACTACAGCAGGACATAGTGACAGTATCCATTTTCAAAGAACACAACCTCTATTGCGCCCAGAAAAGAATCAAAGGGGTTGGTATAGTTAGGCCTCCATAGATGACCACCTAGTCATCTCCCTCCTCGTCATCATCGGCCATATACTTGAGAGAATGATAAATAATAACATTACACTTCGCTTGTGTATAACCTGTTGGTAATCACCGTATATACACACTACCATGTCATTGTCTGCGTTGTTGAGCTCGGGATGAGGTAATGCTGGGTGAGGTTGAGGCTGTGCATGGTTGAGGACCTCTGGGTGAAACAGTGGATGCTCTTGTTCCAAGACAAGGTTCCTAGGTCCCTCCTCGTCAGAAGATAGTATGTAGTCGCTCTCCTGAATGTGCATTTAAATCGCTCTCCTGAATGTGTATTAAATCAAATCTAATTTTATTTGTCACATACACATAATCTAACTAACAATTCCAAAACTACTGTCTCATACACAGTGTAAGGGGATAAAGAATATGTACATAAGGATATATGAATGAGTGATGGTACAGAGCAGCATAGGCAAGATACAGTAGATGGTATCAGGTACAGTATATACATATGAGATGAGTATGTAAACAAAGTTCCATAGTTAAAGTGGCTAGTGATACATGTATTACATAAGGATGCAGTCGATGATATAGAGTACAGTATATACGTATGCATATGAGATGAATAATGTAGGGTAAGTAACATTATATAAGGTAGCATTGTTTAAAGTGGCTAGTGATATATTTACATCATTTCCCATCAATTCCCATTATTAAAGTGGCTGGAGTTGAGTCAGTGTCATTGACAGTGTGTTGGCAGCAGTGGTGGCTGTTTAACAGTCTGATGGCCTTGAGATAGAAGCTGTTTTTCAGTCTCTTGGTCCCAGCTTTGATGCACCTGTACTGACCTCGCCTTCTGGATGACAGCGGGGTGAACAGGCAGTGGCTCGGGTGGTTGATGTTCTTGATGATCTTTATGGCCTTCCTGTAGCATCGGGTGGTGTAGGTGTCCTGGAGGGCAGGTAGTTTGCCCCCGGTGATGCGTTGTGCAGACCTCACTACCCTCTGGAGAGCCTTACGGTTGAGGGCGGTGCAGTTGCCATACCAGGCGGTGATACAGCCCGCCAGGATGCTCTCGATTGTGCATCTGTAGAAGTTTGTGAGTGCTTTTGGTGACAAGCCAAATTTCTTCAGCCTCCTGAGGTTGAAGAGGTGCTGCTGCGCCTTCTTCACGATGCTGTCTGTGTGAGTGGACCAATTCAGTTTGTCTGTGATGTGTATGCCGAGGAACTTAAAACTTGCTACCCTCTCCACTACTGTTCCATCGATGTGGATGGGGGGGGTGTTCCCTCTGCTGTTTCCTGAAGTCCACAATCATCTCCTTAGTTTTGTTGACGTTGAGTGTGAGGTTATTTTCCTGACACCACACTCCGAGGGCCCTCACCTCCTCCCTGTAGGCCGTCTCGTCGTTGTTGGTAATCAAGCCTACCACTGTTGTGTCGTCCGCAAACTTGATGATTGAGTTGGAGGCGTGCGTGGCCACGCAGTCGTGGGTGAACAGGGAGTACAGGAGAGGGCTCAGAACGCACCCCTGTGGGGCCCCAGTGTTGAGGATCAGCGGGGAGGAGATGTTGTTGCCTACCCTCACCACCTGGGGGCGGCCCGTCAGGAAGTCCAGTACCCAGTTGCACAGGGCGGGGTCGAGACCCAGGGTCTCGAGCTTGATGACGAGCTTGGAGGGTACTATGGTGTTGAATGCCGAGCTGTAGTCGAACAGCATTCTCACATAGGTATTCCTCTTGTCCAGATGGGTTAGGGCAGTGTGCAGTGTGGTTGAGATTGCATCGTCTGTGGACCTATTTGGGCAGTAAGCAAATTGGAGTGGGTCTAGGGTGTCAGGTAGGGTGGAGGTGATATGGTCCTTGACTAGTCTCTCAAAGCACTTCATGATGACGGATGTGAGTGCTACGGGCGGTAGTCGTTTAGCTCAGTTACCTTAGCTTTCTTGGGAACAGGAACAATGGTGGCCCTCTTGAAGCATGTGGGAACAGCAGACTGGTATAGGGATTGATTGAATATGTCCGTAAACACACCGGCCAGCTGGTCTGCGCATGCTCTGAGGGCGCGGCTGGGGATGCCGTCTGGGCCTGCAGCCTTGCGAGGTTAACACGTTTAAATGTCTTACTCACCTCGGCTGCAGTGAAGGAGAGACCGCATGTTTTCGTTGCAGGCCGTGTCAGTGGCACTGTATTGTCCTCAAAGCGGGCAAAAAAGTTATTTAGTCTGCCTGGGAGCAAGACATCCTGGTCCGTGACTGGGCTGGATTTCTTCCTGTAGTCCGTGATTGACTGTAGACCCTGCCACATACCTCTTGTGTCTGAGCCGTTGAATTGAGATTCTACTTTGTCTCTGTACTGGCGCTTAGCTTGTTTGATAGCCTTGCGGAGGGAATAGCTGCACTGTTTGTATTCAGTCATGTTACCAGACACCTTGCCCTGATTAAAAGCAGTGGTTCGCGCTTTCAGTTTCACACGAATGCTGCCATCAATCCACGGTTTCTGGTTAGGGAATGTTTTAATCGTTGCTATGGGAACGACATCTTCAACGCATGTTCTAATGAACTCGCACACCGAATCAGCGTATTCGTCAATGTTGTTGTCTGACGCAATACGAAACATCTCACAGTCCACGTGATGGAAGCAGTCTTGGAGTGTGGAGTCAGCTTGGTCGGACCAGCGTTGGACAGACCTCAGCGTGGGAGCCTCTTGTTTTAGTTTCTGTCTGTAGGCAGGGATCAACAAAATGGAGTCGTGGTCAGCTTTTCCGAAAGGGGGGTGGGGCAGGGCCTTATATGCGTCGCGGAAGTTAGAGTAACAATGATCCAGGGTCTTTCCACCCCTGGTTGCGCAATCGATATGCTGATAAAATTTAGGGAGTCTTGTTTTCAGATTAGCCTTGTTAAAATCCCCAGCTACAATGAATGCAGCCTCCGGATAAATCGTTTCCAGTTTGCAGAGAGTTAAATAAAGTTCGTTCAGAGCCATCGATGTGTCTGCTTGGGGGGGGATATATACGGCTGTGATTACAATCGAAGAGAATTCTCTTGGTAGATAATGCGGTCTACATTTGATTGTGAGGAATTCTAAATCAGGTGAACAGAAGGATTTGAGTTCCTGTATGTTTCTTTCATCACACCATGTCTCGTTAGCCATAAGGCATACGCCCCCGCCCCTCTTCTTACCAGAAAGATGTTTGTTTCTGTCGGCGCGATGCGTGGAGAAACCCGCTGGCTGCACCGCTTCGGATTAGCGTCTCTCCAGTGAGCCATGTTTCCGTGAAGCAGAGAACG
Organism: Oncorhynchus tshawytscha; assembly: GCF_018296145.1. Classification (NCBI taxonomy): domain Eukaryota; kingdom Metazoa; phylum Chordata; class Actinopteri; order Salmoniformes; family Salmonidae; genus Oncorhynchus; species Oncorhynchus tshawytscha. The sequence continues at coordinate 49,539 of NW_024608977.1, forward strand.
TTACAGTCCCTGATGTCCCTCTGGAATGCTACCCTTGCTCGGATTTCATCAACCTTGTTGTCAAGAGAATGGACATTGGCAAGAAGAATGCTAGGGAGTGGTGCACGGTGTGCCCGTCTCCGGAGTCTGACCAGAAGACCGCTTCGTTTCCCTCTTTTTCTGAGTCGTTTTTTTGGGTCGCTGCATGGAATCCACTCCGTTGTCCTGGTTGTAAGGCAGAACACAGGATCCGCGTCGCGAAAAACATATTCTTGGTCGTACTGATGGTAAGTTGACGCTGATCTTATATTCAGTAGTTCTTCTCGACTGTATGTAATGAAACCTAAGATGACCTGGGGTACTAGTGTAAGAAATACCACGTAAAAAAAAAAAAAAACTGCATAGTTTCCTAGGAACGCGAAGCGAGGCGGCCATCTCTGTCGGCGCCGGAAGGCGCTCTCCTGAATGTGTATTAAAGGCACTCTCCTGAATGTGCATTAAAGGCGCTCTCCTGAATGTGCATTAAAGGCGCTCTCCTGAATGTGCATTAAAGGCGCTCTCCTGAATGTGCATTAAAGGCGCTCTCCTGAATGTGCATTAAAGGCGCTCTCCTGAATGTGCATTAAAGGCGCTCTCCTGAATGTGCATTAAAGGCGCTCTCCTGAATGTGCATTAAAGGCGCTCTCCTGAATGTGCATTAAAGGCGCTCTCCTGAATGTGCATTAAAGGTGCTCTCCTGAATGTGCATTAAAGGCGCTCTCCTGAATGTGCATTAAAGGCGCTCTCCTGAATGTGCATTAAAGGTGCTCTCCTGAATGTGCATTAAAGGCGCTCTCCTGAATGTGCATTAAAGGCATGGTATATATATCACATACACATGGTGTACTTTATACCAGTGAATGAAAGGACATGAAACAGTCAGTCTCAGTCAAGCCGAGTACCTACAGAACGGTTCAGGGTGACGGTAGATGTCTGTGGAGGGGAGATGAAGGTCAGAATCAGTACAAGTTAAATGACTATGGTTAGCACGGTCTGTGAACAAGTTTTGTATAGAGTTTGATATAATCATGTGTGTATCTTACCGGGCTCAGCTCCCGGTTGTCACGACGGTCGTCAGGGAAATGACCGGTCTTTTTATTTTGGATGTCGCCAACAAAAACAACCCCCCCAAAAAACCCACTGTGACGCTTACTAGGGCTATACAAGGCAACTAACAAAGTCAACTACCCACACCTACGGTGGAAAAACAAAAAACAGGCTGCCTAAATATGATTCCCAATCAGAGACAACGGACAGTCAGCTGTCCCTGATTGAGAACCATACCCGGCCAAAAAGTAGAAACAGAAAACATAGAAATAAAGAAACTAGAATGCCCACCCTAGTCACACCCTGGGCTATTATACGTTTATATTATATATTCATATTTATGTCATGTAAAGTCTCCATACACTTCATGTAAGTATTCAGCCCATATAATATGATTTTCTGGTAAAAATAGATTTATATATTTTTTCAGGATTTGATTGAGTGATGTTTTGCAGTGCTACCAGGAGAGGGCAGTGTGACAACAACCAGGTTTGGCAGAAGGACACTAGACGGTCATTTCTCTGTTGTTGTGGTAACATGATAGGATGGGTTGTTGGTTAGGAATAGATAACAGAGCCACGGTTGGACACTTCAGAATACAGCCATGGTTGGACGAGTCAGCCGGGAGTGGATAGCTGTATCGGCCACTGTTGGATGGCTCAGCCGTAGCTGCATACTAGAGTCATGTTCGGAAAATAGAGGCGTGGTGGATGTACCAGTCAGCTATGATTGGATAGCTACGGTAGTTCCGCCCCGTTCATAGTCCCAGACCCAAAACACTCTCAGTCTGTCAGCGACCGTGTAAGAGTGAACATCTCCCATGACTGTTATTTCTAAACTTTCACTCATTTCCATCCCAGCCCGAAACCGTATCTGCAGAACAGCACTTTTTTTTAGGAGTTTTGATATTCTTATATTGTTACGGTACTTTTTAATACTGTTTGTAACTATCCATGTTATACACTGAATTTGTCATTGTATTTGAATGTGAAATTAAAATTAAAATTATTTTTCAAAAAAAAAAATATACATATATATGTATGCTTATGTGTACAACGTGGTGCTTTGTTGAATAAAACGGAAACCAACCAACCAGAATATAGTCATGTCTTTAATTTCACATTTCAATATTATATCACCTCGTTCATGGAGGTAATAGACATTTAGGGAGGCAGAGTATGACAGTATGAAAACATAACAATGTAAAAATAAAAAGAACAAGTTTAATGTGTACTCAATTTCCAGGGGCTTCCTCTACATGAAGCAGAGCCGTCCTGAGCCTCCATTACAGGAACTCAGTGCCAGAGTGAACTTCTCCCCTGGCTACTATTTCAAAGTTGTCAAAGTTTGAAGTCGTTTGACTCATTTCGATTCCAGACCGAAGCCGTATCTATGTATGCTTATGTGTACAAGGTGGTGCTTTGTTGAATAAAACGGAAACAAACCAACCAGAATATAATAAATAAATGTATTTCATTTCACATTTCAATATTATATCACACTGCATTTACTAGTCATGTTCGGATATAACGGCCTCAGTTTCATATAACGGCCTTGGTCGGATATAACGCGCCGGCTGGATAAAACGACCTCGGTTGGATAAAACCGTGGATGTAAGTGAATGGAAATACAAGTCACTATATAACCAGCACTACTCACTGACACTCTGCGCTGTAAAACGAGACCAGAAGGGAGCTGCCAACCATCATCATCAGAAGAACAAATCAGCCAGAAACACTCCGATTGACTGCTGCTGAGGCTTGAACACTGCCAGAGAGAACTGCGTTGATTATGAAGGGGAAAGGTGTAATGACTGTTTTCCTACTTGCACTTGTTGCAAAATCCTCCGTGTCTCTTCCGATCACTATAACAGTGATTTTGAATCACCCAGTTACACCGCCCTGCTCTGGATCATGCCATGGTGGCAGAAATAAGACGGGAAAGAAAGATCCATAGAATAAATGGAACATTCTGCCATCACTCCGTGGATCCAAGACCAAGAAAACACATCCCATCAGGAAAAACACTGGCATGTCACGCTCTGCTCTGCCGTCGCTGCCAGCCACCAGCAAGACTGATACACACTTCATCGGCGTCTCTCTACTTCCACCGTGCGATAGTCTCGGCTCTCATTGTGAACTTCACCCCTAACACACCAGCATAGCTGAGGGGGGAGAGAGATTCGGAAGAAATGCTGAGCTCCTCTGCAGCACAGCCCATTGAAAATCCTACGAGGCCGCCTACAATTGACACGCTACATTGCATCAACCAATGGTTGTGTGCCATGTCACTGACAATAATAAAATATATCTTTCATGCAGAACTCTCCGTCTTCAGTCATTCAAATAATATGTTTAGATATTAAGGAGGCTGTATGTTTGTATTATCACAGCACTATAATAAAAGGGGGGTCCTCAGAATCCATTGTGAGACTAAAAACGTCATAAGTGTCGTCAATAACAACGACGAGACAGCCTATAGACAGACAAGAAGCGCAGTGTCTAACAGCGATGTGCAGCGGAAACAACCTGGAGCTGAACACGACGTCATAGAGGATTTTATAAAGGTTTTATTTGTTCCCTGTGACTGTTATACTGTCTACCTCTGTGTACTATGTAGACCTACTATATGTGAGAGAGCTCCAAATAAAAATTCCAATATATTACTTTTAATAGGTACTTGCAAATGGCAAATATACTACTTGAATAAAAATGGATTAAACTACTTGAATAAAATGTAGAAAAGCTTCTGATTGAGTTTGGAACTGTCAGATAATTTCTGTAGCACAGAAATATAACGAGAGTAAAATATGACGTAATGAAACAGGGAGCAGGACTCGAACCCTCGACCTTCTAGCCCGAAGTCCAGCGCGCTATCGACTGTGCCCCAAAAGCATATTCAAGCAGATAGTCGCAATCCACGTTTATAAACCCAGGCTCGTTACACTATATGATGATATTGTGTCGGTACGATGATATTTAACAAAAGTGATTAGTGTAAACCCAGGCCCTCTCCAATGTCTTTGTCAAATTTAGCCAAGTCTCCCCAGGAAATGAGCACTCTGCCCTTTGATGTTACATGTTCATACTCCGCGGCGAACACTGGTGCCATCTCTGGATATGACCACATCCGTGCAGGATGATTCCATCTGGTCATCTGGGGTAGACTTGTAGGGTTGCGTTTTGTGCAGGTTTGCATGGATTACATTGGGTACAACTCTGACACCACCGAACCCCACTCTGACACCACCGAACCCTCCTCTGACCCCCACTGACACCACCGAACCCTGACACCACCGAACCCCCTCTGACACCCTCCTCCACCACCGAACCCTCCTCTGACACCACCGAACCCTCCTCTGACACCACCGAACCCTCCTCGTTGTTCGTTTTGCTGAGCAGCACGGCCATGAACACTGAGCCATCATAGACAGTACGCTTGCCTGGATCACATTCATGACTTGTGGTTGTGTGAGTCATGGCTCTAGTCCACTGTGTGTTGACAATCTGTACTGCTATGGGATCCTAAGAGTTTAACAGAGCTTTAGGTTTCCAGTAAGCTCTCTTGGGCACATTTATTCAAAGGTAATGGCCAACCAAGAGTCTCAAACCTAGGCTACAATATCCAGCCTGGGCCTGTCTATCCCACACAGACAACAGCCCTGAATGACTAACCCAGGCCTGATAATCCAACCAAGCGTCTCTAACATAGGCTACAATATCCAGCCTTGGCCTGTCTATCCCACACAGACAACAGCCCTGAATGACTAACCCAGGCCTGATAATCCAACCAAGCGTCTCAAACCTAGGCTACAATATCCAGCCTGGGCCTGTCTATCCCACACAGACAACAGCCCTGAATGACTAACCCAGGCCTGATAATCCAACCAAGCGTCTCAAACCTAGGCTACAATATCCAGCCCTGTCTATCCCACACAGACAACAGCCCTGAATGACTAACCCAGGCCTAATAATCCAACCAAGCGTCTCTAACATAGGCTACAATATCAATGAGCTTTCTTGAATAAAAGCGAAACATACCAACCAGAATATAGTTATGTCTTTATTTTCACATTTCAATATTATATCACGCTATTTCACAACAGACAGTCAGTCCTAAGTGTAGTCAATTTCCAGGAGAGTCCCCTACGCGAAGCAGGGCCGTCCTGAGCCTGGCCTACACAAACTCTGTCAAAGCTTGAAGTTGTTTCACTCATTTCGATCCCAGCCTGAAACCGAGAAGTGCCAGGGACTTCCTCTACATGAACTTGGCGCCTCTCCAGCTCTCGAGATTCATTGTTGGTTAGTAATAGATAACAGAGGTTGGACATATCAAATAGCGTGCAGTTTGGACGTATCCGTCGTGATTGGATAGCTATATGAGACGCTGTTGGATAGATTAGCCATGATTGGATAGCTATATGAGACGCTGTTGGACAGATTAGCCATGATTGGATAGCTATATGAGACGCTGTTGGATAGATTAGCCATGATTGGATAGCTATATGAGACGCTGTTGGATAGATTAGCCATGATTGGATAGCTGTATGAGACGCTGTTGGATAGATCAGCCATGATTGGATAGCTATATGAGACGCTGTTGGATAGATTAGCCATGATTGGATAGCTATATGATACGCTGTTGGATAGATTAGCCATGATTGGATAGCTATATGAGACGCTGTTGGATAGATCAGCAATGATTGGATAGCTATATGAGACGCTGTTGGATAGATCAGCCATGATTGGATAGCTGTATGAGACGCTGTTGGATAGATCAGCCATGATTGGATAGCTATATGAGACGCTGTTGGATAGATCAGCCATGATTGGATAGCTATATGAGACGCTTGTTGGATAGAGCAGAATTAGGCCGATACCCACTAATTATCAAAATCCAGAAAAGAGCTGTTAAATTCGACAACCACCTAAAAGGAAGCGATTCCCAAACCTTCCATAACAAAGCCATCACCTACAGAGAGATGAACCTGGAGAAGAGTCCCCTAAGCAAGCTGGTCCTGGGGCTCTGCTCACAAACACAAAAAACACCCCACAGAGCCCCAGGACAGCAGCACAATTAGACCCAACCAAATCATGAAAAAACAAAAAATAATTACTTGACACATTGGAAAGAATTAACAAAAAAACAGAGCAAACTAGAATGCTATTTGGCCCTAAACAGAGACTACACAGTGGCAGAATACCTGTCCACTGTGACTGACACGAATTTAAGGAAAGCTTTGACTATGTACAGACTTAGTGAGCATAGCCTTGCTATTGAGAAAGGCCGCCGTAGACAGACCTGGCTCTCTAGAGAAGACAGGTTATGTGCACACTGCCCACAGAATGAGGTGGAAACTGAGCTGCACTTCCTAACCTTCTGCCCAATCTATGACCATATTAGAGATACATATTTCCCTCAGATTACACAGATCCACAAAGAATTCGAAAACAAATCCAATTTTGATAAACTCCCATATCTACTGGGTGAAATCCCAGTGTGACATCACAGCAGCAAGATTTGTGACTTGTTGCCACAAGAAAAGGGCAACCAGTGAAGAACAAACACCATTGTAAATATAACCCATATTTATGCTTATTTATTTTCCCTTGTGTACTTTAACTATTTGTACATTGTTACAACACTGTATATATATAATATGACATAATATATAATATGATAATGTTTACTGTTAATTTACCCAAAGGCACAATGTCCACAACCCAGGGAATGTAGTATAGGAGATGGGGCGTATTTTAAAATCGATACCCACACGGTGCCCATGGGCAGTAGTGGGTAGACTGCTCGAACGCACACAGTGGCCTGTCTGTGGAACGTCGAAGCTGTGGTTCTGAGGCAGGACGTTCCACTAGTGTCCACCGGGACTAACCTAACAGTTGATTTGTTATATTGTATTAATTTGGAAAAGATGGTGTTGTGGACCTCGTTTGTCATTAAAAAAAAAGACATTGGTAGCACTTGACATTTGCTTGTGTGACCATAATTTCCTTTTAATGTCATTCAACAGCATTATAAACCATAACCATGTCTATAGTGTTAGTGTAGTGACGCTATTGACAGTGGAGCTGCACATTCCACTTCCTATGTAAAAGTCATTAGCATAGTGGTTAATATGTAGCTAACAGCCTCTCACCCATGCCTTTAAAAGTGTACCCAACCCGTCACATTGATCAAGCATGGAAGCCAGTATAGGCTCCGGTGGCTTCTGTCAAGCTCTGTGTGATTGATGATGCTCTCTTTAGGTCCGCCCCCATCGTGACTCAGTCTCTGCAGAAGTATATGGGTCATTGGCAATAGGGCCCAAAGCGATATATTAATGACGACACTAATGACACTCCAAAGCAGAATAGAGTGTATAAATGGCACATCTTAAATCAGAGTCTTCCGATACACTCAGATATTGTAAAACAGCAAAAGGGGGAATGACAGTAGCGACGACTCAGACGTTGCCCTTTGTTAGTGGCAGCACATGTAGAGAGCTGCAGTTGAACCCTGTTACAGCTGAAGGGGCCCAGTGGCTGTGTACGAGGATGAAGGTCCCCAGTGGCTGTGCACGAGGCTGAAGGTGCCCAGTGGCTGTGCACGAGGCTGAAGGTGCCCAGTGGCTGTGCACGAGGCTGAAGGTGCCCAGTGGCTGTGCACGAGGCTGAAGCTGCCCAGTGGCTGTGCACGAGGCTGAAGCTGCCCAGTGGCTGTGCACGAGGCTGAAGCTGCCCAGTGGCTGTGCACGAGGCTGAAGCTGCCCAGTGGCTGTGCACGAGGCTGAAGCTGCCCAGTGGCTGTGCACGAGGCTGAAGCTGCCCAGTGGCTGTGCACGAGGCTGAAGCTGCCCAGTGGCTGTGCACGAGGCTGAAGCTGCCCAGTGGCTGTGCACGAGGCTGAAGGTCCCCAGTGGCTGTGCACGAGGCTGAAGGTCCCCAGTGGCTGTGTACGAGGCTGAAGGGGCCCATGTGGCTGTGTACGAGCCTGAAGCTGCCCAGCGGCTGTGCCCACGAGCCTGAAGGGGCCCAGCGGCTGTGTACGAGGCTGAAGCTGCCCAGCGGCTGTGTACGAGGCTGAAGGTGCCCATGTGGCTGTGTACGAGGCTGAAGGTGCCCAGTGGCTGTGTACGAGGCTGAAGGTGCCCATGTGGCTGTGTACGAGGCTGAAGGTGCCCATGTGGCTGTGTACGAGGCTGAAGGGGCCCAGTGGCTGTGACGAGGCTGAAGGGGCCCAGTGGCTGTGTACGAGGCTGAAGGGGCCCAGTGGCTGTGCACGAGGCTGAAGGGGCCCAGTGGCTGTGTACGAGTCTGAAGGGGCCCAGTGGCTGTGTACGAGGCTGAAGGGGCCCAGTGGCTGTGTACGACGCTGAAGGTGCCCAGTGGCTGTGCACGAGGCTGAAGGTGCCCAGTGGCTGTGTACGAGGCTGAAGGTGCCCAGTGGCTGTGTACGAGGCTGAAGCTGCCCAGTGGCTGTGTACGAGGCTGAAGCTGCCCAGTGGCTGTGTACGAGCCTGAAGCTGCCCAGTGGCTGTGTACGAGGCTGAAGCTGCCCAGTGGCTGTGTAGGCTGAAGCTGCCCAGTGGCTGAAGCTGCCCAGTGGCTGTGTACGAGGCTGAAGGTGCCCAGTGGCTGTGTACGAGGCTGAAGGTCCCCAGTGGCTGTGCACGAGGCTGAAGGGGCCCAGTGGCTGTGCCGAGGCTGAAGGGGCCCAGTGGCTGTGTACGAGGCTGAAGGGGCCCAGTGGCTGTGTACGAGGCTGAAGGGGCCCAGTGGCTGTGTACGAGGCTGAAGGGGCCCAGTGGCTGTGTACGAGGCTGAAGGGGCCCAGTGGCTGTGTACGAGGCTGAAGGGGCCCAGTGGCTGTGTACGAGGCTGAAGGGGCCCAGTGGCTGTGTACGAGGCTGAAGGGGCCCAGTGGCTGTGTACGACGCTGAAGGTGCCCAGTGGCTGTGTACGACGCTGAAGGTGCCCAGTGGCTGTGTACGAGGCTGAAGGTGCCCAGTGGCTGTGTACGAGGCTGAAGCTGCCCAGTGGCTGTGTACGAGGCTGAAGCTGCCCAGTGGCTGTGTACGAGCCTGAAGCTGCCCAGTGGCTGTGTACGAGCCTGAAGCTGCCCAGTGGCTGTGTACGAGGCTGAAGCTGCCCAGTGGCTGTGTACGAGGCTGAAGCTGCCCAGTGGCTGTGTACGAGGCTGAAGGTGCCCAGTGGCTGTGTACGAGGCTGAAGGTCCCCAGTGGCTGTGTACGAGGCTGAAGGGGCCCAGTGGCTGTGTACGAGGCTGAAGGGGCCCAGTGGCTGTGTACGAGGCTGAAGGGGCCCAGTGGCTGTGTACGAGGCTGAAGGGGCCCAGTGGCTGTGTACGAGGCTGAAGGGGCCCAGTGGCTGTGTACGAGGCTGAAGGGGCCCAGTGGCTGTGTACGAGGCTGAAGGTGCCCAGTGGCTGTGTACGAGGCTGAAGGTGCCCAGTGGCTGTGTACGAGGCTGAAGGTGCCCAGTGGCTGTGTACGAGGCTGAAGGTGCCCAGTGGCCGAGGCTGAAGGTGCCCAGTGGCTGTGTACGAGGCTGTGCCCAGTGGCTGTGTACGAGGCTGAAGGTGCCCAGTGGCTGTGTACGAGGCTGAAGGTGCCCAGTGGCTGTGTACGAGGCTGAAGGTGCCCAGTGGCTGTGACGAGGCTGAAGGTGCCCAGTGGCTGTGTACGAGGCTGAAGGTGCCCAGTGGCTGTGTACGAGGCTGAAGGTGCCCAGTGGCTGTGAACGAGGCTGAAGGGGCCCAGTGGCTGTGTGAACGACGCTGAAGGGGCCCAGTGGCTGTGACGAGGCTGAAGGGGCCCAGTGGCTGTGTACGAGGCTGAAGGGGCCCAGTGGCTGTGTACGAGGCTGAAGGGGCCCAGTGGCTGTGTACGAGGCTGAAGGGGCCCAGTGGCTGTACGACGAGGCTGAAGGGGCCCAGTGGCTGTGTACGAGGCTGAAGGGGCCCAGTGGCTGTGTACGAGGCTGAAGGGGCCCAGTGGCTGTGTACGAGGCTGAAGGGGCCCAGTGGCTGTACGAGGCTGAAGGGGCCCAGTGGCTGTGTACGAGGCTGAAGGGGCCCAGTGGCTGTGTACGAGGCTGAAGGGGCCCAGTGGCTGTGTACGAGGCTGAAGGGGCCCAGTGGCTGTGTACGAGGCTGAAGGGGCCCAGTGGCTGTGTACGAGGCTGAAGGGGCCCAGTGGCTGTGTACGAGGCTGAAGGGCCCAGTGGCTGTGTACGAGGCTGAAGGGGCCCAGTGGCTGTGTACGAGGCTGAAGGGGCCCAGTGGCTGTGTACGAGGCTGAAGGGGCCCAGTGGCTGTGTACGAGGCTGAAGGGGCCCAGTGGCTGTGTACGAGGCTGAAGGGGCCCAGTGGCTGTGTACGAGGCTGAAGGGGCCCAGTGGCTGTGTACGAGGCTGAAGGGGCCCAGTGGCTGTGTACGAGGCTGAAGGGGCCCAGTGGCTGTGTACGAGGCTGAAGGGGCCCAGTGGCTGTGTACGAGGCTGAAGGGGCCCAGTGGCTGTGTACGAGGCTGAAGGGGCCCAGTGGCTGTGTACGATGCTGAAGGGGCTCAGTGGCTGTGTACGAGGCTGAAGGGGCCCAGTGGCTGTGTACGAGGCTGAAGGGGCCCAGTGGCTGTGTACGAGGCTGAAGGGGCCCCCACGCTGAAGGTGCCCAGTGGCTGTGTACGAGGCTGAAGGCCCAGTGGCTGGCCGCTGAAGGTGCCCAGTGGCTGTGTACGACGCTGAAGGTGCCCAGTGGCTGTGTACGACGCTGAAGGTGCCCAGTGGCTGTGTACGAGGCTGAAGGTCCCCAGTGGCTGTGTACGACGCTGAAGGTGCCCAGTGGCTGTGTACGACGCTGAAGGTGCCCAGTGGCTGTGTACGACGCTGGGGCCCAGTGGCTGTGTACGAGGCTGAAGGGGCCCAGTGGCTGTGTACGAGGCTGAAGGGGCCCAGTGGCTGTGTACGAGGCTGAAGGTGCCCAGTGGCTGTGTACGAGGCTGAAGGTCCCCAGTGGCTGTGTACGTGGCTGAAGGTGCCCAGTGGCTGTGTACGACGCTGAAGGTGCCCAGTGGCTGTGTACGAGGCTGAAGGGGCCCAGTGGCTGTGTACGAGGCTGAAGGGGCCCAGTGGCTGTGTACGAGGCTGAAGGGGCCCAGTGGCTGTGTACGAGGCTGAAGGGGCCCAGTGGCTGTGTACGAGGCTGAAGGGGCCCAGTGGCTGTGTACGAGGCTGAAGGGGCCCAGTGGCTGTGTACGAGGCTGAAGGTGCCCAGTGGCTGTGTACGACGCTGAAGGTGCCCAGTGGCTGTGTACGACGCTGAAGGTGCCCAGTGGCTGTGTACGAGGCTGAAGGGGCCCAGTGGCTGTGTACGAGGCTGAAGGGGCCCAGTGGCTGTGTACGAGGCTGAAGGGGCCCAGTGGCTGTGTACGAGGCTGAAGGGGCCCAGTGGCTGTACGAGGCTGAAGGGGCCCAGTGGCTGTGTACGAGGCTGAAGGGGCCCAGTGGCTGTGTACGACGCTGAAGGTGCCCAGTGGCTGTGTACGAGGCTGAAGGGGCCCAGTGGCTGTGTACGAGGCTGAAGGGGCCCAGTGGCTGTGTACGAGGCTGAAGGGGCCCAGTGGCTGTGTACGAGGCTGAAGGGGCCCAGTGGCTGTGTACGAGGCTGAAGGGCCCCAGTGGCTGTGTACGAGGCTGAAGGGGCCCAGTGGCTGTGTGCTGAAGGGGCCCGAGGCTGAAGGGGCCCAGTGGCTGTGTACGAGGCTGAAGGGGCCCAGTGGCTGTGTACGACGCTGAAGGTGCCCAGTGGCTGTGTACGACGCTGAAGGTGCCCAGTGGCTGTGTACGACGCTGAAGGTGCCCAGTGGCTGTGTACGAGGCTGAAGGTGCCCAGTGGCTGTGTACGAGGCTGAAGGTCCCCAGTGGCTGTGTACGACGCTGAAGGTGCCCAGTGGCTGTGTACGACGCTGAAGGTGCCCAGTGGCTGTGTACGAGGCTGAAGGGGCCCAGTGGCTGTGTACGAGGCTGAAGGGGCCCAGTGGCTGTGTACGAGGCTGAAGGGGCCCAGTGGCTGTGTACGAGGCTGAAGGGGCCCAGTGGCTGTGTACGAGGCTGAAGGGGCCCAGTGGCTGTGTACGAGGCTGAAGGGGCCCAGTGGCTGTGTGCTGAAGGGGCCCAGGCTACGAGGCTGAAGGGGCCCAGTGGCTGTGTACGAGGCTGAAGGGGCCCAGTGGCTGTGTACGAGGCTGAAGGGACCCAGTGGCTGTGTACGAGGCTGAAGGGACCCAGTGGCTGTGTACGAGGCTGAAGGGGCCCAGTGGCTGTGTACGAGGCTGAAGGTGCTGTGTAAGAAGACGTCTCTAAGTCATACTGCGTCTGGTGTGTGAGGGGCTCCTTGTAAGAATGTGAAAATAAAAAGGGGAACTGTTTCTTCAGAGCGGTCAGTGAAGCACTACGCAATCCATTATATGGATGAGGACAGTCTGGGAAACCGTTTTGATATGGTAAACTGCAAAGGGAACGAGATTCAAGGTGGCGTTTGATAACTTGGGTTTTTTTCGATTGGGACAGGTGCACGCTTCTCAGAGATCACACGTGTCCCACAATCGGCAGCCTTGAAAAGGGTCATATTGACAACCCGACCCATGAACCAGATGGTTGGGGATGAAGATCTGGAACATCAACCAGGTGTCAGATATGCCACACACTGTGTAGATTAGTAAAGACGTAGGTGGATAGCGTATACAATCACTGTCATATCGCTTGGTACATGTGCCATTACAAAGTGCTTGTGGTGTTGTATTCAATGTCCACATGTGAATAAAGACAATATTGTTCAGAGATGGAATAACCAGTCACATGCATTGAAATAGTATAATACATCCATAACCACAGCAGGACATAGTGACAGTATCCATTTTCAAAGAACACAACCTCTATTGCGCCCAGAAAATAATCAAAGGGGTTGGTATAGTTAGGCCTCCATAGATGACCACCTAGCCATCTCCCTCCTCGTCATCATCGGCCATATACTTGAGAGAATGATAAATAGTAACATTACACTTCGCTTGTGTATAACCTGTTGGTAATCACCGTATATACACACTACCATGTCATCGTCTGCGTTGTTGAGCTCGGGATGAGGTAATGCTGGGTGAGGTTGAGGCTGTGCATGGTTGAGGACCTCTGGGTGAAACAGTGGATGCTCTTGTTCCAAGACAAGGTTCCTAGGTCCCTCCTCGTCAGAAGATAGTATGTAGTCACTCTCCTGAATGTGCATTAAAGGCGCTCTCCTCTCCTGAATGTGCATTAAAGGCGCTCTCCTGAATGTGCATTAAAGGCGCTCTCCTGAATGTGCATTAAAGGTGCTCTCCTGAATGTGCATTAAAGGCGCTCTCCTGAATGTGCATTAAAGGCGCTCTCCTGAATGTGCATTAAAGGCGCTCTCCTGAATGTGCATTAAAGGCACTCTCCTGAATGTGCATTAAAGGCGCTCTCCTGAATGTGCATTAAAGGCGCTCTCCTGAATGTGCATTAAAGGCGCTCTCCTGAATGTGCATTAAAGGCGCTCTCCTGAATGTGCATTAAAGGCATGGTATATATATATATCACATACACATGGTATACTTTATACCAGTGAATGAAAGGACATGAAACAGTCAGTCTCAGTCAAGCCGAGTACCTACAGAACGGTTCAGGGTGACGGTAGATGTCTTTGGAGGGGAGATGAAGGTCAGAATCAGTACAAGTTAAATGACTATGATTAGCACGGTCTGTGAACAAGTTTTGTATAGAGTTTGATATTATCATGTGTGTATCTTACCGGGCTCAGCTCCCGGTTGTCACGATGGTCATCAGGGAAATGACCGGTCTTTTTATTTTGGATGTCGCCAACAAAAACAACCCCCCAAAAACCCACTGTGACGCTTACTAGGGCTATACAAGGCAACTAACAAAGTCAACTACCCACAACTAGGTGGAAAAACAAAAAACAGGCTGCTAAATATGATTCCCAATCAGAGACCGGACAGACAGCTGTCCCTGATTGAGAACCACAAAAAGTAGAAACAGAAAACATAGAAATAAAGAAACTAGAATGCCCACCTATTTTAAGTTTATATTATATATTCATATTTATGTCATGTAAAGTCTCCATACACTTCATGCAAGTATTCAGCCCATATAATATGATTTTCTGGTAAAAATAGATTTATATATTTTTTCAGGATTTGATTGAGTGATGTTTTGCAGTGCTACCAGGAGAGGGCAGTGTGACAACAACCAGGTTTGGCAGAAGGACACTAGACGGTCATTTCTCTGTTGTTGTGGTAAAATGATAGGATGGGTTGTTAGTTAGGAATAAATAACAGAGCCACGGTTGGACACTTCAGAATACAGCCATAGTTGGACGAGTCAGCCGGGAGTGGATAGCTGTATCGGCCACTGTTGAATGGCTCAGCCGTAGCTGCATACTAGAGTCATGTTCGGAAAATAGAGGCGTGGTGGAATGTACCAGTCAGCTATGATTGGATAGCTACTGTAGCTCCGCCCCGTTCATAGTCCCAAACCCAAAACACTCTCAGTCTGTCAGCGACGGTGTAAGAGTGAACATCTCCCTTGACTGTTATTTCTAAACTTGTCAAAGCCTTTCACTCATTTCCATCCCAGCCCGAAACCGTATCTGCAGAACAGCACTTTTTTTTTAGGAGTTTTGATATTCTTATATTGTTACGGTACTTTTTAATACTGTTTGTAACAATCCATGTTATACACTGAATTTGTCATTGTATTTGAATGTGAAATTAAAATAAAAATTATTTTTCAAAAAAATATATATATGTATGCTTATGTGTACAACGTGGTGCTTTGTTGAATAAAACGGAAACCAACCAACCAGAATATAGTCATGTCTTTAATTTCACATTTCAATATTATATCACCTCGTTCATTGAGGTAATAGACATTTAGGGAGGCAGAGTATGACAGTATGATAACATAATGTAAAAAAAAAAAAAAGTTTAATGCGTAGTCAATTTCCAGGGGCTTCCTCTACATGAAGCAGAGCCGCCCTGAGCCTCCACTACACGAACTCAGTGCCAGAGTGAACTTCTCCCCTGGCTACTATTTCAAAGTTGTCAAAGCTTGAAGTCGTTTGACTCATTTCGATTCCAGACCGAAGCCGTATCTATGTATGCGTATGTGTACAAGGTGGTGCTTTGTTGAATAAAACGGAAACAAACCAACCAGAATATAATAAAAAAATGTATTTCATTTCACATTTCAATATTGTATCACACTGCATACTAGTCATGTTCGGAAAAAATAATAATAATAAAAATAAAAACTGAGAAACAACCTCGGTTGGAAAAAACGGTATAACGGTCTCGGGATATAACGCGCCCTAAAACGTCGGTTATAACGGTCTCGGTCGGATATAACGCGCCGGCTGGATAAAACGACCTCGGTTGGATAAAACCGTGGATGTAAGTGAATGGAAATACAAGTCACTATATAACCAGCACTACTCACTGACACTCTGCGCTGTAAAACGAGACCAGAAGGGAGCTGCCAACCATCATCATCAGAACAAATCAGCCAGAAACACTCCGATTGACTGCTGCTGAGGCTTGAACACTGCCAGAGAGAACTGCGTTGATTATGAAGGGGAAAGGTGTAATGACTGTTTTCCTACTTGCACTTGTTGCAAAATCCTCCGTGTCTCTTCCGATCACTATAACCGTGATGTTGAATCACCCAGTTACACCGCCCTGCTCTGGATCATGCCATGGTGTCAGAAATAAGACGGGAAGGAAAGATCCATAGAATAAATGGAACATTCTGCCCTCACTCCGTGGATCCAAGACCAAGAAAACACATCCCATCAGGAAAAAACACTGGCATGTCACGCTCTGCTCTGCCGTCGCTGCCAGCCACCAGCAAGACTGATACACACTTCATCGGCGTCTCTCTACTTCCACCGTGCGATAGTCTCGGCTCTCATTGTGAACTTCACCCCTAACACACCAGCATAGCTGAGGGGGGAGAGAGATTCGGAAGAAATGCTGAGCTCCTCTGCAGCACAGCCCATTGAAATCCTACGAGGCCGCCTACAAATGACACGTCACATTGCATCAACCAATGGTTGTGTGCCATGTCACTGACAATAATAAAATATATCTTTCATGCAGAACTCTCCGTCTTCAGTCATTCAAATAATATGTTTAGATATTAAGGAGGCTGTATGTTTGTATTATCACAGCACTATAATAAAAGGGGGGTCCTCAGAATCCATTGTGAGACTAAAAACGTCATAAGTGTCGTCAATAACAACGACGAGACAGCCTATAGACAGACAAGAAGCGCAGTGTCTAACAGCGATGTGCAGCGGAAACAACCTGGAGCTGAACACGACGTCATAGAGGATTTTATAAAGGTTTTATTTGTTCCCTGTGACTGTTATACTGTCTACCTCTGTGTACTATGTAGACCTACTATATGTGAGAGAGCTCCAAATAATAATTCCAATATATTACTTTTAATAGGTACTTGCAAATGGCAAATATACTACTTGAATAAAAATGGATTAAACTACTTGAATAAAATGTAGAAAAGCTTCTGATTGAGTTTGGAACTGTCAGATAATTTCTGTAGCACAGAAATATAGCGATAGTAAACTATAGCGTAATGAAACAGGCAGGGAGCGGGACTCGAGCCTCGACTTTCTAGCCCGAAATCCAGCGCTATCGACTGTGCCCCAAAAGTATATTCAAGCAGAGAGTCGCTATCCACGCTTATAAACCCAGGGTCGTTACGCTATATGATGATATTGTGTCGGTACGATGATATTTAACAAAAGTGATAGTGTCTCCCCAGGAAATGAACACTCTGCCCTTTGATGTTACATGTTCATACTCCGCGAAGCGAACACTGGTGCCATCTCTGGATATGACCACATCCGTGCAGGATGATTCCATCTGGTCATCTGGGGTAGACTTGTAGGGTTGCGTTTTGTGCAGGTTTGCATGGATTACATTGGTACAACTCTGACACCACCGAACCCCCCACTGACACCACCGAACCCCCCACTGACACCACCGAACCCTCCTCTGACACCACCGAACCCTCCTCGTTGTTCGTTTAGCTGAGCAGCACACGGCCATGAACACTGAGCCATCATAGACAGTACGCTTGCCTGGATCACATTCATGACTTGTGGTTGTGTGAGTCATGGCTCTAGTCCACTGTGTGTTGACAATCTGTACTGCTATGGGATCCTAAGAGTTTAACAGAGCTTTAGGTTTCCAGTGAGCTCTCTTGGGCACATTTATTCAAAGGTAATGGCCAACCAAGAGTCTCAAACCTAGGCTACAATATCCAGCCTGGGCCTGTCTATCCCACACAGACAACAGCCCTGAATGACTAAAGGCCTGATAATCCAACCAAGCGTCTCTAACATAGGCTACAATATCCAGCCCTGTCTATCCCACACAGACAACAGCCCTGAATGACTAAAGGCCTGATAATCCAACCAAGCGTCTCTAACATAGGCTACAATATCCAGCCTTGGCCTGTCTATCCCACAAAGACAACAGCCCTGAATGACTAACAGGCCTGATAATCCAACCAAGAGTCTCTAACCTAGGCTACAATATCCAGCCCTGTCTATCCCACACAGACAACAGCCCTGAATGACTAACCCAGGCCTAATAATCCAACCAAGCGTCTCTAACATAGGCTACAATATCAATGAGCTTTGTTGAATAAAAAGCGAAACATACCAACCAGAATATAGTTATGTCTTTATTTTCACATTTCAATATTATATCACGCTATTTCACAACAGACAGTCAGTCCTAAGTGTAGTCAATTTCCAGGAGAGTCCCCTACGCGAAGCAGGGCCGTCCCTGAGCCTGGCCTACACAAACTCTGTCAAAGCTTGAAGTTGTTTCACTCATTTCGATCCCAGCCTGAAACCGAGAAGTGCCAGGGACTTCCTCTACATGAACTTGGCACCTCTCCAGCTCTCGAGATTCATTGTTGGTTAGGAATAGATAAGAGAGGTTGGACATATCAAATAGCGTGCAGTTTGGACGTATCCGTCGTGATTGGATAGCTATATGAGACGCTGTTGGATAGATTAGCCATGATTGGATAGCTATATGAGACGCTGTTGGACAGATTAGCCATGATTGGATAGCTATATGAGACGCTGTTGGATAGATTAGCCATGATTGGATAGCTATATGAGACGCTGTTGGATAGATTAGCCATGATTGGATAGCTGTATGAGACGCTGTTGGATAGATCAGCCATGATTGGATAGCTATATGAGACGCTGTTGGATAGATTAGCCATGATTGGATAGCTATATGAGACGCTGTTGGATAGATTAGCCATGATTGGATAGCTATATGAGACGCTGTTGGATAGATCAGCAATGATTGGATAGCTATATGAGACGCTGTTGGATAGATCAGCCATGATTGGATAGCTGTATGAGACGCTGTTGGATAGATCAGCCATGATTGGATAGCTATATGAGACGCTGTTGGATAGATCAGCCATGATTGGATAGCTATATGAGACGCTTGTTGGATAGAGCAGAATTAGGCCGATACCCACTAATTATCAAAATCCAGAAAAGAGCTGTTAAATTCGACAACCACCTAAAAGGAAGCGATTCCCAAACCTTCCATAACAAAGCCATCACCTACAGAGAGATGAACCTGGAGAAGAGTCCCCTAAGCAAGCTGGTCCTGGGGCTCTGCTCACAAACACAAAAACACCCCACAGAGCCCCAGGACAGCAGCACAATTAGACCCAACCAAATCATGAAAAAACAAAAATAATTACTTGACACATTGGAAAGAATTAACAAAAAAACAGAGCAAACTAGAATGCTATTTGGCCCTAAACAGAGACTACACAGTGGCAGAATACCTGTCCACTGTGACTGACACGAATTTAAGGAAAGCTTTGACTATGTACAGACTTAGTGAGCATAGCCTTGCTATTGAGAAAGGCCGCCGTAGACAGACCTGGCTCTCTAGAGAAGACAGGTTATGTGCACACTGCCCACAGAATGAGGTGGAAACTGAGCTGCACTTCCTAACCTTCTGCCCAATCTATGACCATATTAGAGATACATATTTCCCTCAGATTACACAGATCCACAAAGAATTCGAAAACAAATCCAATTTTGATAAACTCCCATATCTACTGGGTGAAATCCCAGTGTGACATCACAGCAGCAAGATTTGTGACTTGTTGCCACAAGAAAAGGGCAACCAGTGAAGAACAAACACCATTGTAAATATAACCCATATTTATGCTTATTTATTTTCCCTTGTGTACTTTAACTATTTGTACATTGTTACAACACTGTATATATATAATATGACATAATATATAATATGATAATGTTTACTGTTAATTTACCCAAAGGCACAATGTCCACAACCCAGGGAATGTAGTATAGGAGATGGGGCGTATTTTAAAATTGATACCCACACGGTGCCCATGGGCAGTAGTGGGTAGACTGCTCGAACGCACACAGTGGCCTGTCTGTGGAACGTCGAAGCTGTGGTTCTGAGGCAGGACGTTCCACTAGTGTCCACCGGGACTAACCTAACAGTTGATTTGTTATATTGTATTAATTTGGAAAAGATGGTGTTGTGGACCTCGTTTGTCATTAAAAAAAAAGACATTGGTAGCACTTGACATTTGCTTGTGTGACCATAATTTCCTTTTAATGTCATTCAACAGCATTATAAACCATGTCTATAGTGTTAGTGTAGTGACGCTATTGACAGTGGAGCTGCACATTCCACTTCCTATGTAAAAGTCATTAGCATAGTGGTTAATATGTAGCTAACAGCCTCTCACCCATGCCTTTAAAAGTGTACCCAACCCGTCACATTGATCAAGCATGGAAGCCAGTATAGGCTCCGGTGGCTTCTGTCAAGCTCTGTGTGATTGATGATGCTCTCTTTAGGTCCGCCCCCATCGTGACTCAGTCTCTGCAGAAGTATATGGGTCATTGGCAATAGGGCCCAAAGCGATATATTAATGACGACACTAATGACACTCCAAAGCAGAAAGAGTGTATAAATGGCACATCTTAAATCAGAGTCTTCCGATACACTCAGATATTGTAAAACAGCAAAAGGGGGAATGACAGTAGCGACGACTCAGACGTTGCCCTTTGTTAGTGGCAGCACATGTAGAGAGCTGCAGTTGAACCCTTTTACAGCTGAAGGGGCCCAGTGGCTGTGTACGAGGATGAAGGTCCCCAGTGGCTGTGCACGAGGCTGAAGGTGCCCAGTGGCTGTGCACGAGGCTGAAGGTGCCCAGTGGCTGTGCACGAGGCTGAAGGTGCCCAGTGGCTGTGCACGAGGCTGAAGCTGCCCAGTGGCTGTGCACGAGGCTGAAGCTGCCCAGTGGCTGTGCACGAGGCTGAAGCTGCCCAGTGGCTGTGCACGAGGCTGAAGCTGCCCAGTGGCTGTGCACGAGGCTGAAGCTGCCCAGTGGCTGTGCACGAGGCTGAAGCTGCCCAGTGGCTGTGCACGAGGCTGAAGCTGCCCAGTGGCTGTGCACGAGGCTGAAGCTGCCCAGTGGCTGTGCACGAGGCTGAAGGTCCCCAGTGGCTGTGCACGAGGCTGAAGGTCCCCAGTGGCTGTGTACGAGGCTGAAGGGGCCCATGTGGCTGTGTACGAGCCTGAAGCTGCCCAGCGGCTGTGTACGAGCCTGAAGCTGCCCAGCGGCTGTGCGAGGCCGAAGGTGCCCAGCGGCTGTGTACGACGAAGGGGCCCAGTGGCTGTGCACGAGGCTGAAGGGGCCCAGCGGCTGTGTACGAGGCTGAAGGGCCCAGTGGCTGTGCACGAGGCTGAAGGGGCCCAGTGGCTGTGCACGAGGCTGAAGGGGCCCAGTGGCTGTGCACGAGGCTGAAGGGGCCCAGTGGCTGTGTACGAGGCGAAGGGGCCCAGTGGCTGTGCACGAGGCTGAAGGGGCCCAGTGGCTGTGCACGAGGCCGAAGGGGCCCAGTGGCTGTGACGAGGCCGAAGGGGCCCAGTGGCTGTGCGACGAAGGGGCCCAGTGGCTGAAGGGGCCCAGTGGCTGTGCACGAGGCCGAAGGGGCCCAGTGGCTGGCGAGGCTGAAGGGGCCCAGTGGCTGTGTGCGAGGCTGAAGGGGCCCAGTGGCTGTGAAGGGGCCCAGTGGCTGTGTACGAGGCTGAAGGGGCCCAGTGGCTGTGTACGAGGCTGAAGGGGCCCAGTGGCTGTGTACGAGGCTGAAGGGGCCCAGTGGCTGTGTACGAGGCTGAAGGGGCCCAGTGGCTGTGTACGAGGCTGAAGGGGCCCAGTGGCTGTGTACGAGGCTGAAGGGGCCCAGTGGCTGTGTACGAGGCTGAAGGGGCCCAGTGGCTGTGTACGAGGCTGAAGGGGCCCAGTGGCTGTGTACGAGGCTGAAGGGGCCCAGTGGCTGTGTACGAGGCTGAAGGGGCCCAGTGGCTGTGTACGAGGCTGAAGGGGCCCAGTGGCTGTGTACGAGGCTGAAGGGGCCCAGTGGCTGTGTACGAGGCTGAAGGGGCCCAGTGGCTGTGTACGAGGCTGAAGGGGCCCAGTGGCTGTGTACGAGGCTGAAGGGGCCCAGTGGCTGTGTACGAGGCTGAAGGGGCCCAGTGGCTGTGTACGAGGCTGAAGGGGCCCAGTGGCTGTGTACGAGGCTGAAGGGGCCCAGTGGCTGTGTACGAGGCTGAAGGGGCCCAGTGGCTGTGTACGAGGCTGAAGGGGCCCAGTGGCTGTGTACGAGGCTGAAGGGGCCCAGTGGCTGTGTACGAGGCTGAAGGGGCCCAGTGGCTGTGTACGAGGCTGAAGGGGCCCAGTGGCTGTGTACGAGGCTGAAGGGGCCCAGTGGCTGTGTACGAGGCTGAAGGGGCCCAGTGGCTGTGTACGAGGCTGAAGGGGCCCAGTGGCTGTGTACGAGGCTGAAGGGGCCCAGTGGCTGTGTACGAGGCTGAAGGGGCCCAGTGGCTGTGTACGAGGCTGAAGGGGCCCAGTGGCTGTGTACGAGGCTGAAGGGGCCCAGTGGCTGTGTACGAGGCTGAAGGGGCCCAGTGGCTGTGTACGAGGCTGAAGGGGCCCAGTGGCTGTGTACGAGGCTGAAGGGGCCCAGTGGCTGTGTACGAGGCTGAAGGGGCCCAGTGGCTGTGTACGAGGCTGAAGGGGCCCAGTGGCTGTGTACGAGGCTGAAGGGGCCCAGTGGCTGTGTACGAGGCTGAAGGTGCCCAGTGGCTGTGTACGAGGCTGAAGGTGCCCAGTGGCTGTGTACGAGGCTGAAGGTCCCCAGTGGCTGTGTACGAGGCTGAAGGTGCCCAGTGGCTGTGTACGAGGCTGAAGGTGCCCAGTGGCTGTGTACGAGGCTGAAGGTCCCCAGTGGCTGTGTACGAGGCTGAAGGTCCCCAGTGGCTGTGTACGAGGCTGAAGGGGCCCAGTGGCTGTGTACGAGGCTGAAGGGGCCCAGTGGCTGTGTACGAGGCTGAAGGGGCCCAGTGGCTGTGTACGAGGCTGAAGGGGCCCAGTGGCTGTGTACAGGCTGAAGGGGCCCAGTGGCTGTGTACGAGGCTGAAGGGGCCCAGTGGCTGTGTACGAGGCTGAAGGGGCCCAGTGGCTGTGTACGAGGCTGAAGGGGCCCAGTGGCTGTGTACGAGGCTGAAGGGGCCCAGTGGCTGTGTACGAGGCTGAAGGGGCCCAGTGGCTGTGTACGAGGCTGAAGGGGCCCAGTGGCTGTGTACGAGGCTGAAGGGGCCCAGTGGCTGTGTACGAGGCTGAAGGGGCCCAGTGGCTGTGTACGAGGCTGAAGGGGCCCAGTGGCTGTGTACGAGGCTGAAGGGGCCCAGTGGCTGTGTACGAGGCTGAAGGGGCCCAGTGGCTGTGTACGAGGCTGAAGGGGCCCAGTGGCTGTACGAGGCTGAAGGGGCCCAGTGGCTGTGTACGAGGCTGAAGGGGCCCAGTGGCTGTGTACGAGGCTGAAGGGGCCCAGTGGGTGACGAGGCTGAAGGGGCCCAGTGGCTGTGTACGAGGCTGAAGGGGCCCAGTGGCTGTGTACGAGGCTGAAGGGGCCCAGTGGCTGTGTACGAGGCTGAAGGGGCCCAGTGGCTGTGTACGAGGCTGAAGGGGCCCAGTGGCTGTGTACGAGGCTGAAGGGGCCCAGTGGCTGTGTACGAGGCTGAAGGGGCCCAGTGGCTGTGTACGAGGCTGAAGGGGCCCAGTGGCTGTGTACGAGGCTGAAGGGGCCCAGTGGCTGTGTACGAGGCTGAAGGGGCCCAGTGGCTGTGTACGAGGCTGAAGGGGCCCAGTGGCTGTGTACGAGGCTGAAGGGGCCCAGTGGCTGTGTACGAGGCTGAAGGGGCCCAGTGGCTGTGTACGAGGCTGAAGGGGCCCAGTGGCTGTGTACGAGGCTGAAGGGGCCCAGTGGCTGTGTACGAGGCTGAAGGGGCCCAGTGGCTGTGTACGAGGCTGAAGGGGCCCAGTGGCTGTGTACGAGGCTGAAGGGGCCCAGTGGCTGTGTACGAGGCTGAAGGGGCCCAGTGGCTGTGTACGAGGCTGAAGGGGCCCAGTGGCTGTGTACGAGGCTGAAGGGGCCCAGTGGCTGTGTACGAGGCTGAAGGGGCCCAGTGGCTGTGTACGAGGCTGAAGGGGCCCAGTGGCTGTGTACGAGGCTGAAGGGGCCCAGTGGCTGTGTACGAGGCTGAAGGGGCCCAGTGGCTGTGACGACGCTGAAGGTGCCCAGTGGCTGTGTACAGGCCGAAGGGGCCCATGTGGCTGTGTACGAGGCCGAAGGGGCCCATGTGGCTGTGTACGAGGCTGAAGGGGCCCAGTGGCTGTGTACGAGGCTGAAGGGGCCCAGTGGCTGTGTACGAGGCTGAAGGTGCTGTGTAAGAAGACGTCTCTAAGTCATACTGCGTCTGGTGTGTGAGGGGCTCCTTGTAAGAATGTGAAAATAAAAGGGGAACTGTTTCTTCAGAGCGGTCAGTGAAGCACTACGCAATCCATTATATGGATGAGGACAGTCTGGGAAACCGTTTTTGATATGGTATACTGCAAAGGGAACGAGATTCAAGGTGGCGTTTGATAACTTGGTTTTTTCGATTGGGACAGGTGCACGCTTCTCAGAGATCACACGTGTCCCACAATCGGCAGCCTTGAAAAGGGTCATATTGACAACCCGACCCATGAACCAGATGGTTGGGGATGAAGATCTGGAACATCAACCAGGTGTCAGATATGCCACACACTGTGTAGATTAGTAAAGACGTAGGTGGATAGCGTATACAATCACTGTCATATCGCTTGGTACATGTGCCATTAAAGTGCTTGTGGTGTTGTATTCAATGTCCACATGTGAATAAAGACAATATTGTTCAGAGATGGAATAACCAGTCACATGCATTGAAATAGTATAATACATCCATAACCACAGCAGGACATAGTGACAGTATCCATTTTCAAAGAACACAACCTCTATTGCGCCCAGAAAATAATCAAAGGGGTTGGTATAGTTAGGCCTCCATAGATGACCACCTAGCATCTCCCTCCTCCTCATCATCGGCCATATACTTGAGAGAATGATAAATAATAACATTACACTTCGCTTGTGTATAACCTGTTGGTAATCACCGTATATACACACTACCATGTCATGTCTGCGTTGTTGAGCTCGGGATGAGGTAATACTGGGTGAGGTTGAGGCTGTGCATGGTTGAGGACCTCTGGGTGAAACAGTGGATGCTCTTGTTCCAAGACAAGGTTCCTAGGTCCCTCCTCGTCAGAAGATAGTATGTGCATTAAAGGCACTCTCCTGAATGTGCATTAAAGGCGCTCTCCTGAATGTGCATTAAAGGTGCTCTCCTGAATGTGCATTAAAGGTGCTCTCCTGAATGTGCATTAAAGGTGCTCTCCTGAATGTGCATTAAAGGTGCTCTCCTGAATGTGCATTAAAGGTGCTCTCCTGAATGTGCATTAAAGGCATGGTATATATATATATCACATACACATGGTATACTTTATACCAGTGAATGAAAGGACATGAAACAGTCAGTCTCAGTCAAGCCGAGTACCTACAGAACGGTTCAGGGTGACGGTAGATGTCTTTGGAGGGGAGATGAAGGTCAGAATCAGTACAAGTTAAATGACTATGGTTAGCACGGTCTGTGAACAAGTTTTGTATAGAGTTTGATATAATCATGTGTGTATCTTACCGGGCTCAGCTCCCGGTTGTCACGACGGTCGTCAGGGAAATGACCGGTCTTTTTATTTTGGATGTCACCAACAAAAACAACCCCCCCCAAAAACCCACTGTGACGCTTACTAGGGCTATACAAGGCAACTAACAAAGTCAACTACCCACAACTAAGGTAGAACAACAAGAAACAGGCTGCCTAAATATGATTCCCAATCAGAGACAACGGACAGACAGCTGTCCCTGATTGAGAACCATACCCGGCCAAAAAGTAGAAACAGAAAACATAGAAATAAAGAAACTAGAATGCCCACCCTAGTCACACCCTGGGCTATTATAAGTTTATATTATATATTCATATTTATGTCATGTAAAGTCTCCATACACTTCATGTAAGTATTCAGCCCATATAATATGATTTTCTGGTAAAAATAGATTTATATATTTTTTTCAGGATTTGATTGAGTGATGTTTTGCAGTGCTACCAGGAGAGGGCAGTGTGACAACAACCATGTTTGGCAGAAGGACACTAGACGGTAATTTCTGTGTTGTTGTGGTAACATGATAGGATGCGTTGTTGGTTAGGAATAAATAACAGAGCCACGGTTGGACATTTCAGAATACAGCCATGGTTGGACGAGTCAGCCGGGAGTGGATAGCTGTATCGGCCACTGTTGGATGGCTCAGCCGTAGCTGCATACTAGAGTCATGTTCGGATAATAGAGGCGTGGTGGAATGTACCAGTCAGCTATGATTGGACAGCTACGGTAGCTCCGCCCCGTTCATAGTCCCAAACCCAAAACACTCTCAGTCTGTCAGCGACCGTGTAAGAGTGAACATCTCCCATGACTGTTATTTCTAAACTTGTCAAAGCCTTTCACTCATTTCCATCCCAGCCCGAAACCGTATCTGCAGAACAGCACTTTTTTTTTTTTTTTTAGGAGTTTTGATATTCTTGTATTGTTACGGTACTTTTTGATACTGTTTGTAACTATCCATGTTATACACTGAATTTGTCATTGTATTTGAATGTGAAATTAAAATAAAAATTATTTTTCAAAAAAATATATATATATGTATGCTTTGTGTACAACGTGGTGCTTTGTTGAATAAAACGGAAACAAACCAACCAGAATATAGTCATGTCTTTAATTTCACATTTCAATATTATATCACCTCGTTCATGGAGGTAATAGACATTTAGGGAGGCAGAGTATGACAGTATGAAAACATAACAATGTAAAACAAAAAATAACAAGTTTAATGTGTACTCAATTTCCAGGGGCTTCCTCTACATGAAGCAGAGCCGTCCTGAGCCTCCATTACAGGAACTCAGTGCCAGAGTGAACTTCTCCCCTGGCTACTATTTCAAAGTTGTCAAAGCTTGAAGTCGTTTGACTCATTTCGATCCCAGCCCGAAACTGAGAAGTGCCAGGGGCTTTCCCTACATGAACTTGCCACCTCTCCAGCTCTCGAGATTCATTGTTGGTTAGGAATAAATAATAGAGCCACGGTTGGACACTTCAGAATACAGCCATGGTTGGACGAGTCAGCCGGGAGTGGATAGCTGTATCGGCCACTGTTGGATGGCTCAGCCGTAGCTGCATACTAGAGTCATGTTCGGAAAATAGAGGCGTGGTGGAATGTACCAGTCAGCTATGATTGGATAGCTACGGTAGCTCCGCCCCGTTCATAGTCCCAAACCCAAAACACTCTCAGTCTGTCAGCGACGGTGTAAGAGTGAACATCTCCCTTGACTGTTATTTCTAAACTTGTCAAAGCTTGAAATCTTTCACTCATTTCCATCACAGCCCGAAATCTATGTATGCTTATGTGTACAAGGTGGTGCTTTGTTGAATAAAACGGAAACAAACCAACCAGAATATAATAAAAAAATGTATTTCATTTCACATTTCAATATTGTATCACACTGCATACTAGTCATGTTCGGAAAAATAATAATAATAAAAATAAAAACTGAGAAACAACCTCGGTTGGAAAAAACGGCCTGGTTGGATATAAAGCCTCGTTTGGATAACGGTCTCGGTCGGATATAACGCGCCGGCTGGATAAAACGACCTCGGTTGGATAAAACCGTGGATGTAAGTGAATGGAAATACAAGTCACTATATAACCAGCACTACTCACTGACACTCTACGCTGTAAAACGAAACCAGAAGGGAGCTGCCAACCATCATCATCAGAAGAACAAATCAGCCAGAAACACTCCGATTGACTGCTGCTGAGGCTTGAACACTGCCAGAGAGAACTGCGTTGATTATGAAGGGGAAAGGTGTAATGACTGTTTTCCTACTTGCACTTGTTGCAAAATCCTCCGTGTCTCTTCCGATCACTATAACCGTGATGTTGAATCACCCAGTTACACCGCCCTGCTCTGGATCATGCCATGGTGGCAGAAATAAGACGGGAAGGAAAGATCCATAGAATAAATGGAACATTCTGCCATCACTCCGTGGATCCAAGACCAAGAAAACACATCCCATCAGGAAAAACACTGGCATGTCACGCTCTGCTCTGCCGTCGCTGCCAGCCACCAGCAAGACTGATACACACTTCATCCGCGTCTCTCTACTGCCACCGTGCGATAGTCTCGGCTCCCATTGTGAACTTCACCCCTAACACACCGGTATAGCTGAGGGGGAGAGAGATTCGGAAGAAATGCTGAGCTCCTCTGCAGCACAGCCCATTGAAAATCCTACGAGGCCGCCTACAATTGACACGCCACATTGCATCAACCAATGGTTGTGTAACATGTCACTGACAATAATAAAATACATCTTTCATGCAGAACTCTCCGTCTTCAGTCATTCAAATAATATGTTTAGATATTAAGGAGGCTGTATGTTTGTATTATCACAGCACTATAATAAAAGGGGGGTCCTCAGAATCCATTGTGAGACTAAAAACGTCATAAGTGTCGTCAATAACAACGACGAGACAGCCTATAGACAGACAAGAAGCGCAGTGTCTAACAGCGATGTGCAGCGGAAACAACCTGGAGCTGAACACGACGTCATAGAGGATTTTATAAAGGTTTTATTTGTTCCGTGTGACTGTTATACTGTCTACCTCTGTGTACTATGTAGACCTACTATATGTGAGAGAGCTCCAAATAATAATTCCAATATATTACTTTTAATAGGTACTTGCAAATGGCAAATATACTACTTGAATAAAAATGGATTAAACTACTTGAATAAAATGTAGAAAAGCTTCTGATTGAGTTTGGAACTGTCAGATAATTTCTGTAGCACAGAAATATAGCGATAGTAAACTATAGCGTAATGAAACAGGCAGGGAGCGGGACTCGAACCCTCGACCTTCTAGCCCGAAGTCCAGCGCGCTAACGACTGTGCCCCAAAAGCATATTCAAGCAGAGAGTCGCTATCCACGCTTATAAACCCAGGGTCGTTACACTATATAATGATATTGTGTAGGTTCGATGATATTTAAGAAAAGGGGACAGAGGACACGGGGACATGGTTATGTCAGTTGGATTAGTCTGCTGGTTTGACGCTCAAAAAGCGGCTTCACTCCGAGGAGCTGCTGTAGTGTTGCCGGCACGGAGAAGTTAGGCTGGGCTCTGTGAGGACGATGGCAGTCAGAGGAAGGGACACGGCTGCGTTACGACACCAGTCAAATCGATGCGCAGCTCTACTATCTCGGTTGTAGCTCCGCAGGACGAGTCTTTCACATGAGAACATCCAACCACGGCTGAATTGTCCGACCAATGTTAAGTCAAGTCAGTCACTGTAAAACCAAGCTGTACTGGATAGAAAATAGTAGGCAGTAAGTTGACCTACCCGGTCGAAGCGTACTACTAATCTACTGGAGAAATGTGTCTCACTTTTGTAAGTGAATGGAAATACAAGTCACTATAAAACCAGCACTGCGTCTCTACTCACTGACACTGAGCTGTCCGAAGAAACCATAAGGGAGCTGCCAACCATCATCATCAGAAGAACAAATCAGCCAGAAACACTCCGATTGACTGCTGCTGAGGCTTGAACACTGCCAGAGAGAACTGCGTTGATTATGAAGGGGAAAGGTGTAATGACTGTTTTCCTACTTGCACTTGTTGCAAAATCCTCCGTGTCTCTTCCGATCACTATAACCGTGATGTTGAATCACCCAGTTACACCGCCCTGCTCTGGATCATGCCATGGTGTCAGAAATAAGACGGGAAGGAAAGATCCATAGAATAAATGGAACATTCTGCCCTCACTCCGTGGATCCAAGACCAAGAAAACACATCCCATCAGGAAAAACCACTGGCATGTCACGCTCTGCTCTGCCGTCGCTGCCAGCCACCAGCAAGACTGATACACACTTCATCGGCGTCTCTCTACTGCCACCGTGAGAACTTCACCACTTTACACACCAGCATAGCTGAGGGGGGAGAGAGATTCGGAAGAAATGCTGAGCTCCTCTGCAGCACAGCCCATTGAAAATCCTACGAGGCCAACTACAATTGACACGCTACATTGCATCAACCAATGGTTGTGTGCCATGTCACTGACAATAATAAAATATATCTTTCATGCAGAACTCTCCGTCTTCAGTCATTCAAATAATATGTTTAGATATTAAGGAGGCTGTATGTTTGTATTATCACAGCACTATAATAAAAGGGGGGGTCCTCAGAATCCATTGTGAGACTAAAAACGTCATAAGTGTCGTCAATAACAACGACGAGACAGCCTATAGACAGACAAGAAGCGCAGTGTCTAACAGCGATGTGCAGCGGAAACAACCTGGAGCTGAACACGACGTCATAGAGGATTTTATAAAGGTTTTATTTGTTCCGTGTGACTGTTATACTGTCTACCTCTGTGTACTATGTAGACCTACTATATGTGAGAGAGCTCCAAATAATAATTCCAATATATTACTTTTAATAGGTACTTGCAAATGGCAAATATACTACTTGAATAAAAATGGATTAAACTACTTGAATAAAATGTAGAAAAGCTTCTGATTGAGTTTGGAACTGTCAGATAATTTCTGTAGCACAGAAATATAGCGATAGTAAACTATAGCGTAATGAAACAGGCAGGGAGCGGGACTCGAACCCTCGACCTTCTAGCCTGAAGTCCAGCGCGCTATCGACTGTGCCCCAAAAGCATATTCAAGCAGAGAGTCGCTATCCACGCTTATAAACCCAGGGTCGTTACGCTATATGATGATATTGTGTCGGTACGATGATATTTAACAAAAGTGATTCGTGTAAACCCAGGCCCTCTCCAATGTCTTTGTCAAATTTAGCCAAGTCTCCCCAGGAAATGAGCACTCTGCCCTTTGATGTTACATGTTCATACTCCGCGAAGCGAACACTGGTGCCATCTCTGGATATGACCACATCCGTGCAGGATGATTCCATCTGGTCATCTGGGGTAGACTTGTAGGGTTGCGTTTTGTGCAGGTTTGCATGGATTACATTGGTACATCGTACAACTCTGACACCACCGAACCCCCCCACTGACACCACCGAACCCCCTCTGACACCACCGAACCCCCCACTGACACCACCGAACCCCCCACTGACACCACCGAACCCTCCTCTGACACCACCGAACCCTCCTCGTTGTTCGTTTAGCTGAGCAGCACACGGCCATGAACACTGAGCCATCATAGACAGTACGCTTGCCTGGATCACATTCATGACTTGTGGTTGTGTGAGTCATGGCTCTAGTCCACTGTGTGTTGACAACCTGTACTGCTATGGGATCCTAAGAGTTTAACAGAGCTTTAGGTTTCCAGTAAGCTCTCTTGGGCACATTTATTCAAAGGTAATGGCCAACCAAGAGTCTCAAACCTAGGCTACAATATCCAGCCTGGGCCTGTCTATCCCACACAGACAACAGCCCTGAATGACTAACCCAGGCCTGATAATCCAACCAAGCGTCTCTAACATAGGCTACAATATCAATGAGCTTTGTTGAATAAAACAGAAACATACCAACCAGAATATAGTCATGTCTTTATTTTCACATTTCAATATTATATCACTCTATTTCACAACAGACAGTCAGTCCTAAGTGTAGTCAATTTCCAGGAGAGTCCCCTACGCGAAGCAGGGCCGTCCTGAGCCTGGCCTACACAAACTCTGTCAAAGCTTGAAGTTGTTTCACTCATTTCGATCCCAGCCTGAAACCGAGAAGTGCCAGGGACTTCCTCTACATGAACTTGGCGCCTCTCCAGCTCTCGAGATTCATTGTTGGTTAGTAATAGATAACAGAGGTTGGACATATCAAATAGCGTGCAGTTTGGACGTATCAGTCATGATTGGATAGCTATATGAGACGCTGTTGGATAGATTAGCCATGATTGGATAGCTATATGAGACGCTGTTGGATAGATTAGCCATGATTGGATAGCTATATGAGACGCTGTTGGATAGATCAGCCATGATTGGATAGCTATATGAGACGCTGTTGGATAGATCAGCCATGATTGGATAGCTATATGAGACGCTGTTGGATAGATCAGCCATGATTGGATAGCTATATGAGACGCTGTTGGATAGATCAGCCATGATTGGATAGCTATATGAGACGCTGTTGGATAGAGCAGAATTAGGCCGATACCCACTAATTATCAAAATCCAGAAAAGAGCTGTTAAATTCGACAACCACCTAAAAGGAAGCGATTCCCAAACCTTCCATAACAAAGCCATCACCTACAGAGAGATGAACCTGGAGAAGAGTCCCCTAAGCAAGCTGGTCCTGGGGCTCTGCTCACAAACACAAACACACCCCACAGAGCCCCAGGACAGCAGCACAATTAGACCCAACCAAATCATGAAAAAACAAAAAATAATTACTTGACACATTGGAAAGAATTAACAAAAAAACAGAGCAAACTAGAATGCTATTTGGCCCTAAACAGAGACTACACAGTGGCAGAATACCTGTCCACTGTGACTGACACGAATTTAAGGAAAGCCTTGACTATGTACAGACTCAGTGAGCATAGCCTTGCTATTGAGAAAGGCCGCCGTAGACAGACCTGGCTCTCTAGAGAAGACAGGTTATGTGCACACTGCCCACAGAATGAGGTGGAAACTGAGCTGCACTTCCTAACCTTCTGCCCAATCTATGACCATATTAGAGATACATATTTCCCTCAGATTACACAGATCCACAAAGAATTCGAAAACAAATCCAATTTTGATAAACTCCCATATCTACTGGGTGAAATCCCAGTGTGACATCACAGCAGCAAGATTTGTGACTTGTTGCCACAAGAAAAGGGCAACCAGTGAAGAACAAACACCATTGTAAATATAACCCATATTTATGCTTATTTATTTTCCCTTGTGTACTTTAACTATTTGTACATTGTTACAACACTGTATATATGTATATATAATATGACATAATATATATGATAATGTTTACTGTTAATTTACCCAAAGGCACAATGTCCACAACCCAGGGAAGGTAGAGTAGGAGGGGGCGTTTTTAAAATCGATACCCACACGGTGCCCATGGGCAGTAGTGGGTAGACTGCTCGAACGCACACAGTGGCCTGTCTGTGGAACGTCGAAGCTGTGCGTTCTGAGGCAGGACGTTCCACTAGTGTCCACCGGGACTAACCTAACAGTTGATTTGTTATATTGTATTAATTTGGAAAAGATGGTGTTGTGGACCTCGTTTGTCATTAAAAAAAAAAGACATTGGTAGCATTTGACATTTGCTTGTGTGACCATAATTTCCTTTTAATGTCATTCAACAGCATTATAAACCATAACCATGTCTATAGTGTTAGTGTAGTGACGCTATTGACAGTGGAGCTGCACATTCCACTTCCTATGTAAAAGTCATTAGCATAGTGGTTAATATGTAGCTAACAGCCTCTCACCCATGCCTTTAAAAGTGTACCCAACCCGTCACATTGATCAAGCATGGAAGCCAGTATAGGATCCGGTGGCTTCTGTCAAGCTCTGTGTGATTGATGATGCTCTCTTTAGGTCCGCCCCCATCGTGCCTCAGTCTCTGCAGAAGTATATGGGTCATTGGCAATAGGGCCCAAAGCGATATATTAATGACGACACTAATGACACTCCAAAGCAGAATAGAGTGTATAAATGGCACATCTTAAATCAGTCTTTCGATACACTCAGATATTGTAAAACACCAAAGGGGGAATGACAGTAGCGACGACTCAGACGTTGCCCTTTGTTAGTGGCAGCACATGTAGAGAGCTGCAGTTGAACCCTTTTACAGCTGAAGGGGCCCAGTGGCTGTGTACGAGGATGAAGGTCCCCAGTGGCTGTGCACGAGGCTGAAGGTGCCCAGTGGCTGTGCACGAGGCTGAAGGTGCCCAGTGGCTGTGCACGAGGCTGAAGCTGCCCAGTGGCTGTGCACGAGGCTGAAGCTGCCCAGTGGCTGTGCACGAGGCTGAAGCTGCCCAGTGGCTGTGCACGAGGCTGAAGCTGCCCAGTGGCTGCCCAGTGGCTGTGCACGAGGCTGAAGCTGCCCAGTGGCTGTGCACGAGGCTGAAGGTCCCCAGTGGCTGTGTACGAGGCTGAAGGTCCCCAGTGGCTGTGTACGAGGCTGAAGGGGCCCATGTGGCTGTGTACGAGGCTGAAGGGGCCCATGTGGCTGTGTACGAGGCTGAAGCTGCCCAGTGGCTGTGCACGAGGCTGAAGCTGCCCAGTGGCTGTGCACGAGGCTGAAGGTCCCCAGTGGCTGTGCACGAGGCTGAAGGGGCCCATGTGGCTGTGTACGAGGCTGAAGGGGCCCATGTGGCTGTGTACGAGGCTGAAGGGGCCCATGTGGCTGTGTACGAGGCTGAAGGGGCCCATGTGGCTGTGTACGAGGCTGAAGGGGCCCATGTGGCTGTGTACGAGGCTGAAGGGGCCCATGTGGCTGTGTACGAGGCTGAAGGGGCCCATGTGGCTGTGTACGAGGCTGAAGGGGCCCATGTGGCTGTGTACGAGGCTGAAGGGGCCCATGTGGCTGTGTACGAGGCTGAAGGGGCCCATGTGGCTGTGTACGAGGCTGAAGGGGAGGCTGAAGCTGAAGGGGCCCATGTGGCTGTGTACGAGGCTGAAGGGGCCCATGTGGCTGTGTACGAGGCTGAAGGGGCCCATGTGGCTGTGTACGAGGCTGAAGGGGCCCATGTGGCTGTGTACGAGGCTGAAGGGGCCCATGTGGCTGTGACGAGGCTGAAGGGGCCCATGTGGCTGTGTACGAGGCTGAAGGGGCCCATGTGGCTGTGTAGGCGAGGCTGAAGGGGCCCATGTGGCTGTGTACGAGGCTGAAGGGGCCCATGTGGCTGTGTACGAGGCTGAAGGGGCCCATGTGGCTGTGTACGAGGCTGAAGGGGCCCAGTGGCTGTGTACGAGGCTGAAGGGGCGCCGTGGCTGTGTACAAGGCTGAAGGGACCCAGTGGCTGTGTACGAGGCTGAAGGGACCCAGTGGCTGTGTACGAGGCTGAAGGGGCCCAGTGGCTGTGTACGAGGCTGAAGGTGCTGTGTAAGAAGACGTCTCTAAGTCATACTGCGTCTGGTGTGTGAGGGGCTCCTTGTAAGAATGTGAAAATAAAAGGGGAACTGTTTCTTCAGAGCGGTCAGTGAAGCACTACGCAATCCATTATATGGATGAGGACAGTCTGGGAAACCGTTTTGATATGGTATACTGCAAAGGGAACGAGATTCAAGGTGGCGTTTGATAACTTGGTTTTTTTTCGATTGGGACAGGTGCACGCTTCTCAGAGATCACACGTGTCCCACAATCGGCAGCCTTGAAAAG
This sequence comes from Oncorhynchus tshawytscha, assembly GCF_018296145.1. Lineage (NCBI taxonomy): Eukaryota > Metazoa > Chordata > Actinopteri > Salmoniformes > Salmonidae > Oncorhynchus > Oncorhynchus tshawytscha. Next base: position 84,635 of record NW_024608977.1, read on the forward strand.
GGTCATATTGACAACCCGACCCATGAACCAGATGGTTGGGGATGAAGATCTGGAACATCAACCAGGTGTCAGATATGGCACACACTGTGTAGATTAGTAAAGACGTAGGTGGATAGCGTATACAATCACTGTCATATCGCTTGGTACATGTGCCATTACAAAGTGCTTGTGGTGTTGTATTCAATGTCCACATGTGAATAAAGACAATAATGTTCAGAGATGGAATAACCAGTCACATGCATTGAAATAGTACAATACATCCATAACCACAGCAGGACATAGTGACAGTATCCATTTTCAAAGAACACAACCTCTATTGCGCCCAGAAAAGAATCAAAGGGGTTGGTATAGTTAGTCCTCCATAGATGACCACCTAGTCATCTCCCTCCTCGTCATCATCGGCCATATACTTGAGAGAATGATAAATAATAACATTACACTTCGCTTGTGTATAACCTGTTGGTAATCACCGTATATACACACACTACCATGTCATCGTCTGCGTTGTTGAGCTCGGGATGAGGTAATGCTGGGTGAGGTTGAGGCTGTGCATGGTTGAGGACCTCTGGGTGAAACAGTGGATGCTCTTGTTCCAAGACAAGGTTCCTAGGTCCCTCCTCGTCAGAAGATAGTATGTGCATTAAAGGCGCTCTCCTGAATGTGCATTAAAGGCGCTCTCCTGAATGTGCATTAAAGGCGCTCTCCTGAATGTGCATTAAAGGCGCTCTCCTGAATGTGCATTAAAGGCGCTCTCCTGAATGTGCATTGAAGGCGCTCTCCTGAATGTGCATTGAAGGCGCTCTCCTGAATGTGCATTAAAGGCGCTCTCCTGAATGTGCATTAAAGGCGCTCTCCTGAATGTGCATTAAAGGCGCTCTCCTGAATGTGCATTAAAGGCGCTCTCCTGAATGTGCATTAAAGGCGCTCTCCTGAATGTGCATTAAAGGCGCTCTCCTGAATGTGCATTAAAGGCGCTCTCCTGAATGTGCATTAAAGGCACTCTCCTGAATGTGCATTAAAGGCGCTCTCCTGAATGTGCATTAAAGACACTCTCCTGAATGTGCATTAAAGGCACTCTCCTGAATGTGCATTAAAGGCACTCTCCTGAATGTGCATTAAAGGCACTCTCCTGAATGTGCATTAAAGGCATGGTATATATATCACATACACATGGTATACTTTATACCAGTGAATGAAAGGACATGAAACAGTCAGTCTCAGTCAAGCCGAGTACCTACAGAACGGTTCAGGGTGACGGTAGATGTCTGTGGAGGGGAGATGAAGGTCAGAATCAGTACAAGTTAAATGACTATGGTTAGCACGGTCTGTGAACAAGTTTTGTATAGAGTTTGATATAATCATGTGTGTATCTTACCGGGCTCAGCTCCCGGTTGTCACGACGGTCGTCAGGGAAATGACCGGTCTTTTTATTTTGGATGTCACCAACAAAAACAACCCCCCCCAAAAACCCACTGTGACGCTTACTAGGGCTATACAAGGCAACTAACAAAGTCAACTACCCACAACTAAGGTAGAACAACAAGAAACAGGCTGCCTAAATATGATTCCCAATCAGAGACAACGGACAGACAGCTGTCCCTGATTGAGAACCATACCTGGCCAAAACATAGAAACAGAAAACATAGAAATAAAGAAACTAGAATGCCCACCCTAGTCACACCCTGGGCTATTATAAGTTTATATTATATATTCATATTTATGTCATGTAAAGTCTCCATACACTTCATGTAAGTATTCAGCCCATATAATATGATTTTCTGGTAAAAAATAGATTTATATATTTTTTCAGGATTTGATTGAGTGATGTTTTGCAGTGCTACCAGGAGAGGGCAGTGTGACAACAACCAGGTTTGGCAGAAGGACACTAGACGGTCATTTCTCTGTTGTTGTGGTAACATGATAGGATGGGATGTTGGTTAGGAATAGATAACAGAGCCACGGTTGGACACTTCAGAATACAGCCATGGTTGGACGAGTCAGCCGGGAGTGGATAGCTGTATCGGCCACTGTTGGATGGCTCAGCCGTAGCTGCATACTAGAGTCATGTTCGGAAAATAGAGGCGTGGTGGAATGTACCAGTCAGCTATGATTGGATAGCTACGGTAGTTCCGCCCCGTTCATAGTCCCAGACCCAAAACACTCTCAGTCTGTCAGCGACGGTGTAAGAGTGAACATCTCCCATGACTGTTATTTCTAAACTTGTCAAAGCCTTTCACTCATTTCCATCCCAGCCCGAAACCGTATCTGCAGAAAAGCACTTTTTTTTAGGAGTTTTGATATTCTTATATTGTTACGGTACTTTTTGATACTGTTTGTAAGTATCCATGTTATACACTGAATTTGTAATTGTATTTGAATGTGAAATTAAAATAAAAATTATTTGAAAAAAAAAATATATATATGTATGCTTATGTGTACAACGTGGTGCTTTGTTGAATAAAACGGAAACCAACCAGAATATAGTCATGTCTGTAATTTCACATTTCAATATTATATCACCTCTTTCATGGAGGTAATAGACATTTAGGGAGGCAGAGTATGACAGTATGAAAACATAACAATGTAAAAAACAAAAAAGAACAAGTTTAATGTGTACTCAATTTCCAGGGGCTTCCTCTACATGAAGCAGAGCCGTCCTGAGCCTCCATTACACAAACTCAGTGCCAGAGTGAACTTCTCCCCTGGCTACTATTTCAAAGTTGTCAAAGTTTGAAGTCGTTTGACTCATTTCGATTCCAGACCGAAACTGAAGTGCCAGGGGCTTTCCCTACATGAACTTGCCACCTCTCCAGCTCTCGAGATTCATTGTTGGTTAGGAATAGATAACAGAGCCACGGTTGGACACTTCAGAATACAGCCATGGTTGGACGAGTCAGCCGGGAGTGGATAGCTGTATCCGCCACTGTTGGATGGCTCAGCCGTAGCTGCATACTAGAGTCATGTTCGGAAAATAGAGGCGTGGTGGAATGTACTAGTCAGCTATGATTGGATAGCTACGGTAGCTCCGCCCCGTTCATAGTCCCAAACCCAAAACACTCTCAGTCTGTCAGCGACGGTGTAAGAGTGAACATCTCCCTTGACTGTTATTTCTAAACTTGTCAAAGCTTGAAATCTTTCACTCATTTCCATCACAGCCCGAAATCTATGTATGCTTATGTGTACAAGGTGGTGCTTTGTTGAATAAAACGGAAACAAACCAACCAGAATTTAATAATAAAATGTCTTTAATTTCACATTTCAATATTGTATCACACTGCATACTAGTCATGTTCGGAAAAAAATAATAATAATAAAAATAAAAACTGAGAAACAACCTCGGTTGGAAAAAACGGCCTCGGTTGGATATAAAGCCTAAGTTGGATATAACGGTCTCGGTCGGATATAACGCGCCGGCTGGATAAAACGACCTCGGTTGGATAAAACCGTGGATGTAAGTGAATGGAAATACAAGTCACTATATAACCAGCACTACTCACTGACACTCTGCGCTGTAAAACGAAACCAGAAGGGAGCTGCCAACCATCATCATCAGAAGAACAAATCAGCCAGAAGTCAGAAACACTCCGATTGACTGCTGCTGAGGCTTGAACACTGCCAGAGAGAACTGCGTTGATTATGAAGGGGAAAGGTGTAATGACTGTTTTCCTACTTGCACTTGTTGCAAAATCCTCCGTGTCTCTTCCGATCACTATAACCGTGATGTTGAATCACCCAGTTACACCGCCCTGCTCTGGATCATGCCATGGTGGCAGAAATAAGACGGGAAGGAAAGATCCATAGAATAAATGGAACATTCTGCCATCACTCCGTGGATCCAAGACCAAGAAAACACATCCCATCAGGAAAAAACACTGGCATGTCACGCTCTGCTCTGCCGTCGCTGCCAGCCACCAGCAAGACTGATACACACTTCATCGGCGTCTCTCTACTGCCACCGTGCGATAGTCTCGGCTCCCATTGTGAACTTCACCCCTTTACACACCGGTATAGCTGAGGGGAGAGAGATTCGGAAGAAATGCTGAGCTCTTCTGCAGCCCAGCCCACTGAAATCCTACGAGGCCGCCTACAATTGACACGCTACATTGCATCAACCAATGGTTGTGTGCCATGTCACTGACAATAAAATATATCTTTCATGCAGAACTCTCCGTCTTCAGTCATTCAAATAATATGTTTAGATATTAAGGAGGCTGTATGTTTGTATTATCACAGCACTATAATAAAAGGGGGGTCCTCAGAATCCATTGTGAGACTAAAAACGTCATAAGTGTCGTCAATAACAACGACGAGACAGCCTATAGACAGACAAGAAGCGCAGTGTCTAACAGCGATGTGCAGCGGAAACAACCTGGAGCTGAACACGACGTCATAGAGGATTTTATAAAGGTTTTATTTGTTCCGTGTGACTGTTATACTGTCTACCTCTGTGTACTATGTAGACCTACTATATGTGAGAGAGCTCCAAATAAAAATTCCAATATATTGCTTTTAATAGGTACTTGCAAATGGCAAATATACTACTTGAATAAAAATGGATTAAACTACTTGAATACAATGTAGAAAAGCTTCTGATTGAGTTTGGAACTGTCAGATAATATCTGTAGCACAGAAATATAGCGATAGTGAAATATAGCGTAATGAAACAGGCAGGGAGCAGGACTCGAGCCCTCGACTTTCTAGCCCGAAGTCCAGCGCGCTATCGACTGTGCCCCAAAAGTATATTCAAGCAGAGAGTCGCTATCCACGCTTATAAACCCAGGGTCGTTACGCTATATGATGATATTGTGTCGGTACGATGATATTTAACAAAAGTGATAGTGTCTCCCCAGGAAATGAACACTCTGCCCTTTGATGTTACATGTTCATACTCCGCGAAGCGAACACTGGTGCCATCTCTGGATATGACCACATCCGTGCAGGATGATTCCATCTGGTCATCTGGGGTAGACTTGTAGGGTTGCGTTTTGTGCAGGTTTGCATGGATTACATTGGTACAACTCTGACACCACCGAACCCCCCACTGACACCACCGAACCCTCCTCTGACACCACCGAACCCTCCTCTGACACCACCGAACCCTCCTCTGACACCACCGAACCCTCCTCTGACACCACCGAACCCTCCTCTGACACCACCGAACCCTCCTCGTTGTTCGTTTTGCTGAGCAGCACGGCCATGAACACTGAGCCATCATAGACAGTACGCTTGCCTGGATCACATTCATGACTTGTGGTTGTGTGAGTCATGGCTCTAGTCCACTGTGTGTTGACAATCTGTACTGCTATGGGATCCTAAGAGTTTAACAGAGCTTTAGGTTTCCAGTGAGCTCTCTTGGGCACATTTATTCAAAAGGTAATGGCCAACCAAGAGTCTCAAACCTAGGCTACAATATCCAGCCTTGGCCTGTCTATCCCACAAAGACAACAGCCCTGAATGACTAACCCAGGCCTGATAATCCAACCAAGAGTCTCTAACCTAGGCTACAATATCCAGCCCTGTCTATCCCACACAGACAACAGCCCTGAATGACTAACCCAGGCCTAATAATCCAACCAAGCGTCTCTAACATAGGCTACAATATCAATGAGCTTTGTTGAATAAAAGCGAAACATACCAACCAGAATATAGTTATGTCTTTATTTTCACATTTCAATATTATATCACGCTATTTCACAACAGACAGTCAGTCCTAAGTGTAGTCAATTTCCAGGAGAGTCCCCTACGCGAAGCAGGGCCGTCCTGAGCCTGGCCTACACAAACTCTGTCAAAGCTTGAAGTTGTTTCACTCATTTCGATCCCAGCCTGAAACCGAGAAGTGCCAGGGACTTCCTCTACATGAACTTGGCACCTCTCCAGCTCTCGAGATTCATTGTTGGTTAGGAATAGATAACAGAGGTTGGACATATCAAATAGCGTGCAGTTTGGACGTATCAGTCGTGATTGGATAGCTATATGAGACGCTGTTGGATAGATTAGCCATGATTGGATAGCTATATGAGACGCTGTTGGACAGATTAGCCATGATTGGATAGCTATATGAGACGCTGTTGGATAGATCAGCCATGATTGGATAGCTATATGAGACGCTGTTGGATAGATTAGCCATGATTGATATCAGCCATGATTGGATAGCTATATGACGCTGTTGGATAGATAGCCATGATTGGATAGCGCTGTTGGATAGATCAGCCATGATTGGATAGCTATATGAGACGCTGTTGGATAGATCAGCCATGATTGGATAGCTATATGAGACGCTGTTGGATAGATCAGCCATGATTGGATAGCTGTATGAGACGCTGTTGGATAGATCAGCCATGATTGGATAGCTATATGAGACGCTGTTGGATAGATCAGCCATGATTGGATAGCTATATGAGACGCTTGTTGGATAGAGCAGAATTAGGCCGATACCCACTAATTATCAAAATCCAGAAAAGAGCTGTTAAATTCGACAACCACCTAAAAGGAAGCGATTCCCAAACCTTCCATAACAAAGCCATCACCTACAGAGAGATGAACCTGGAGAAGAGTCCCTAAGCAAGCTGGTCCTGGGGCTCTGCTCACAAACACAAACACACCCCACAGAGCCCCAGGACAGCAGCACAATTAGACCCAACCAAATCATGAGAAAACAAAAAATAATTACTTGACAAATTGGAAAGAATTAACAAAAAAACAGAGCAAACTAGAATGCTATTTGGCCCTAAACAGAGACTACACAGTGGCAGAATACCTGTCCACTGTGACTGACACGAATTTAAGGAAAGCTTTGACTATGTACAGACTTAGTGAGCATAGCCTTGCTATTGAGAAAGGCTGCCGTAGACAGACCTGGCTCTCTAGAGAAGACAGGTTATGTGCACACTGCCCACAGAATGAGGTGGAAACTGAGCTGCACTTCCTAACCTTCTGCCCAATCTATGACCATATTAGAGATACATATTTCCCTCAGATTACACAGATCCACAAAGAATTCGAAAACAAATCCAATTTTGATAAACTCCCATATCTACTGGGTGAAATCCCAGTGTGACATCACAGCAGCAAGATTTGTGACTTGTTGCCACAAGAAAAGGGCAACCAGTGAAGAACAAACACCATTGTAAATATAACCCATATTTATGCTTATTTATTTTCCCTTGTGTACTTTAACTATTTGTACATTGTTACAACACTGTATATATATAATATGACATAATATATAATATGATAATGTTTACTGTTAATTTACCCAAAGGCACAATGTCCACAACCCAGGGAATGTAGTATAGGAGATGGGGCGTATTTTAAAATCGATACCCACACGGTGCCCATGGGCAGTAGTGGGTAGACTGCTCGAACGCACACAGTGGCCTGTCTGTGGAACGTCGAAGCTGTGCGTTCTGAGGCAGGACGTTCCACTAGTGTCCACCGGGACTAACCTAACAGTTGATTTGTTATATTGTATTAATTTGGAAAAGATGGTGTTGTGGACCTCGTTTGTCATTAAAAAAAAAAGACATTGGTAGCATTTGACATTTGCTTGTGTGACCATAATTTCCTTTTAATGTCATTCAACAGCATTATAAACCATAACCATGTCTATAGTGTTAGTGTAGTGACGCTATTGACAGTGGAGCTGCACATTCCACTTCCTATGTAAAAGTCATTAGCATAGTGGTTAATCTGTAGCTAACAGCCTCTCACCCAAGCCTTTACAAGTGTACCCAACCCGTCACATTGATCAAGCATGGAAGCCAGTATCGGCTCCGGTGGCTTCTGTCAAGCTCTGTGTGACTGATGATGCTCTCTTTAGGTCCGCCCCCATCGTGACTCAGTCTCTGCAGAAGTATATGGGTCATTGGCAATAGGGCCCAAAGCGATATATTAATGACGACACTAATGACACTCCAAAGCAGAATAGAGTGTATAAATGGCACATCTTAAATCAGAGTCTTTCGATACACTCAGATATTGTAAAACAGCAAAAGGGGGAATGACAGTAGCGACGACTCAGACGTTGCCCTTTGTTAGTGGCAGCACATGTAGAGAGCTGCAGTTGAACCCTGTTACAGCTGAAGGGGCCCAGTGGCTGTGTACGAGGCTGAAGCTCCCCAGTGGCTGTGTACGAGGCTGAAGAGTCCCCAGTGATTGTGTACGAGGCTGAAGCTGCCCAGTGGCTGTGTACGAGGCTGAAGCTGCCCAGTGGCTACGAGGCTGAAGCTGCCCACGTGGCTGTGTACGAGGCTGAAGCTGCCCACGTGGCTGTGTACGAGGCTGAAGCTGCCCACGTGGCCACGAGGCTGAAGCTGCCCACGTGGCTGTGTACGAGGCTGAAGCTGCCCACGTGGCTGTGTACGAGGCTGAAGCTGCCCACGTGGCTGTGTACGAGGCTGAAGGCCCACGTGGCTGTGTACGAGGCTGAAGGGGCCCACGTGGCTGTGTACGAGGCTGAAGGGGCCCACGTGGCTGTGTACGAGGCTGAAGGGGCCCACGTGGCTGTGTACGAGGCTGAAGGTGCCCACGTGGCTGTGTACGAGGCTGAAGGTGCCCAGTGGCTGTGCACGAGGCTGAAGGTGCCCAGTGGCTGTGTACGAGGCTGAATGTGGCTGTGCCTGAAGGGGCCCTTGTGGCTGTGTACGAGGCTGAAGGGGCCCATGTGGCTGTGTACGAGGCTGAAGGGGCCCATGTGGCTGTGTACGAGGCTGAAGGGCCCATGTGGCTGTGTACGAGGCTGAAGGGGCCCATGTGGCTGTGTACGAGGCTGAAGGGGCCCATGTGGCTGTGTACGAGGCTGAAGGGGCCCATGTGGCTGTGTACGAGGCTGAAGGGGCCCATGTGGCTGTGTACGAGGCTGAAGGGGCCCATGTGGCTGTGTACGAGGCTGAAGGGGCCCATGTGGCTGTACGAGGCTGAAGGGGCCCATGTGGCTGTGTACGAGGCTGAAGGGGCCCATGTGGCTGTGTACGAGGCTGAAGGGGCCCATGTGGCTGTGTACGAGGCTGAAGGGGCCCATGTGGCTGTGTACGAGGCTGAAGGGGCCCATGTGGCTGTGTACGAGGCTGAAGGGGCCCATGTGGCTGTGACGAGGCTGAAGGGGCCCATGTGGCTGTGTGTACGAGGCTGAAGGGGCCCATGTGGCTGTGTACGAGGCTGAAGGGGCCCATGTGGCTGTGTACGAGGCTGAAGGGGCCCATGTGGCTGTGTACGAGGCTGAAGGGGCCCATGTGGCTGTGTACGAGGCTGAAGGGGCCCATGTGGCTGTGTACGAGGCTGAAGGGGCCCATGTGGCTGTGTACGAGGCTGAAGGGGCCCATGTGGCTGTGTACGAGGCTGAAGGGGCCCATGTGGCTGTGTACGAGGCTGAAGGGGCCCAGTGGCTGTGTACGAGGCTGAAGGGGCCCAGTGTACGAGGCTGAAGGGGCCCAGTGTACGAGGCTGAAGGGGCCCAGTGTACGAGGCTGAAGGTGCCCAGTGGCTGTGTACGAGGCTGAAGCTGCCCAGTGGCTGTGTACGAGGCTGAAGGTGCTGTGTAAGAAGACGTCTCTAAGTCATACTGCGTCTGGTGTGTGAGGGGCTCCTTGTAAGAATGTGAAAATAAAAGGGGAACTGTTTCTTCAGAGCGGTCAGTGAAGCACTACGCAATCCATTATATGGATGAGGACAGTCTGGGAAACCTTTTTGATATGGTAAACTGCAAAGGGAACGAGATTCAAGGTGGCGTTTGATAACTTTTTTTTTTTCGATTGGGACAGGTGCACGCTTCTCAGAGATCACACGTGTCCCACAATCGGCAGCCTTGAAAAGGGTCATATTGACAATCCGACCCATGAACCAGATGGTTGGGGATGAAGATCTGGAACATCAACCAGGTGTCAGATATGCCACACACTGTGTAGATTAGTAAAGACATAGGTGGATAGCGTATACAATCACTGTCATATCGCTTGGTACATGTGCCATTACAAAGTGCTTGTGGTGTTGTATTCAATGTACACATGTGAATAAAGACAATATTGTTCAGAGATGGAATAACCAGTCACATGCATTGAAATAGTACAATACATCCATAACCACAGCAGGACATAGTGACAGTATCCATTTTCAAAGAACACAACCTCTATTGCGCCCAGAAAATAATCAAAGGGGTTGGTATAGTTAGGCCTCCATAGATGACCACCTAGTCATCTCCCTCCTCGTCATCGGCCATATACTTGAGAGAATGATAAATAATAACATTACACTTCGCTTGTGTATAACCTGTTGGTAATCACCGTATATACACACACTACCATGTCATCGTCTGCGTTGTTGAGCTCGGGATGAGGTAATGCTGGGTGAGGTTGAGGCTGTGCATGGTTGAGGACCTCTGGGTGAAACAGTGGATGCTCTTGTTCCAAGACAAGGTTCCTAGGTCCCTCCTCGTCAGAAGATAGTATGTAGTCACTCTCCTGAATGTGCATTAAAGGCGCTCTCCTGAATGTGCATTAAAGGCGCTCTCCTGAATGTGCATTAAAGGCGCTCTCCTGAATGTGCATTAAAGGCGCTCTCCTGAATGTGCATTAAAGGCGCTCTCCTGAATGTGCATTAAAGGCGCTCTCCTGAATGTGCATT
>NW_024608978.1:0-20000 GCF_018296145.1 Oncorhynchus tshawytscha
TCTATTATATTACATGACAGACCAGCTGAATCTGCTGATCTATGTCTCTATTATATTATGACAGACCAGCTAGATCTACTGTCTCTGTTATATTATGACAGACCAGCTAGATCTACTGTCTCTATTATATTATGACAGACCAGCCAGATCTACTGTCTCTATTATATTATGACAGACCAGCTAGATCTACTGTCTCTATTATATTATGACAGACCAGCTAGATCTACTGTCTCTATTATATTATGACAGACCAGCTAGATCTACTGTCTCTATTATATTATGACAGACCAGCTAGATCTACTGCTCTCCAGACCAGCTAGATCTACTGTCTCTATTATATTATGACAGACCAGCTAGATCTACTGTCTCTATTATATTATGACAGACCAGCTAGATCTACTGTCTCTATTATATTATGACAGACCAGCTAGATCTACTGTCTCTATTATATTATGACAGACCAGCTAGATCTACTGTCTCTATTATATTATGACAGACCAGCTAGATCTACTGTCTCTATTATATTATGACAGACCAGCTAGATCTACTGTCTCTATTATATTATGACAGACCAGCTAGATCTACTGTCTCTATTATATTATGACAGACCAGCTAGATCTACTGTCTCTATTATATTATGACAGACCAGCTAGATCTACTGTCTCTATTATATTATGACAGACCAGCTAGATCTACTGTCTCTATTATATTATGACAGACCAGCTAGATCTACTTCCTCTATTATATTATAACAGACCAGCTAGTTCTACTGTCTCTATTATATTATGACAGACCAGCTAGATCTACTGTCTCTATTATAATATGACAGACCAGCTAGATCTACTGTCTCCACTAAGTTATGACAGACCAGCTACATTTACTGTCTCTATTATATTATGACAGACTTTCACAGCTAGATCTTGCTCTCTCATTGTGAAGCAGAATAGACCACAGACCTACTTCTGTCTTTGTTGAGACATAATATATCTCTAGTTGGACTCACTCATTCATATATTATAATATAGTACGTTGTGATCTACTGTCTTGGTCATAATATGACAGACCAGCAAGAACTCCTGTCTCTATTATATTATGACAGACCAGCTTGTGATCTACTGTCTCTATTATAATATGACAGACCAGCTAGATCTACTGTCTCTATTATATTGTTATGACAGACCAGCAAGATCTACTCATTCTGTTATAAAACACCACTAGCTAAATCTACTGTCTCTGTAATAGGACAGACCAGCTAGATTCTGTCATCTCAGCTATAATACAGACCAGCTAGATCTACTGTATCTATTATATTATGACAGACCATATGACAGACCAAAGCAGATCTACTGTCTCTATTATATATATGACAGACCAGCCAGACCTACTGTTCTCTATTAGATATGATGACCAGCTAGACCACTGCAATTATAGTATCAACTAGTCTCTGTCTTATATTATGACAGACCAGCTAGACCTACTGTCTCTATTATATTATGTCAGACCAGCTAGATCTACTGTCTCTATTATATTATGACAGACCAGCTAGATCTACTGTTTCTATTATAATATGACAGACCAGCTAGATCTACTGTCCTGTAATATGACAAACCAGCTAGATCTATTGACTATTACAATATGACAGACCAGTCTACTGTCTCTATTATATATGACAACCAGCTAGATCTACTGTCTCTATTATATTATGATGACAGACCAGCCAGATCTACTGTCTCTATTATATTATGACAGACCAGCCAGATCTACTGTCTCTATTATATTATGACAGACCAGCTAGATCTACTGTCTCTATTATATATGACAGACCAGCTAGATCTACTGTCTCTATTATATTATGACAGACCAGCTAGATCTACTGTCTCTATTATATTATGACAGACCAGCTAGATCTACTGTCTCTATTATATTATGACAGACCAGCCAGATCTACTGTCTCACTCTGACAGAGTATTGACCTGGTTGGTCTGCTGATAACTGCTGTGCTATGCATTATCCACTGACCTCTATCACTCTCTCTCTCTCTCTCTCTCTCTCTCTCTCTTTCTCTCTCTCTCTTTCTCCCTCTCTCTCTCCATCTCTCTCTCCCTCTCTCTATCTCTGTCTCTCAATTCAATTCAATTCAATTCAATTCAAGGGCTTTATTGGCATGGGAAATGTGTTAACATTGCCAAAGCAAGTGAGGTAGATAATATATAAAGTGAATATATAAAGTGAAATAAACAATAAAAATTAACAGTAAACATTACCCATACAGAAGTTTCAAAACAATAAAGACATTACAAATGTCATATTATATATATATATATATATACAGTGTTTTAACAATGTACAAATGGTAAAGGACACAAGATAAAATAAATAAGCATAAATATGGGTTGTATTTACAATTGTGTGTGTTCTTCACTGGTTGCCCTTTTCTCGTGGCAACAGGTCACAAATCTTGCTGCTGTGATGGCACACTGTGGAATTTCACCCAGTAGATATGGGAGTTTATCAAAATTGGATTTGTTTTCGAATTCTTTGTGGATCTGTGTAATCTGAGGGAAATATGTCTCTCTAATATGGTCATACATTGGGCAGGAGGTTAGGAAGTGCAGCTCAGTTTCCACCTCATTTTGTGGGCAGTGAGCACATAGCCTGTCTTCTCTTGAGAGCCATGTCTGCCTACGGCGGCCTTTCTCAATAGCAAGGCTATGCTCACTGAGTCTGTACATAGTCAAAGCTTTCCTTAATTTTGGGTCAGTCACAGTGGTCAGGTATTCTGCCGCTGTGTACTCTCTGTGTAGGGCCAAATAGCATTCTAGTTTGCTCTGTTTTTTTGTTAATTCTTTCCAATGTGTCAAGTAATTATCTTTTTGTTTTCTCATGATTTGGTTGGGTCTAATTGTGCTGCTGTCCTGGGGCTCTGTAGGGTGTGTTTGTGTTTGTGAACAGAGCCCCAGGACCAGCTTGCTTAGGGGACTCTTCTCCAGGTTCATCTCTCTGTAGGTGATGGCTTTGTTGTGGAAGGTTTGGGAATCGCTTCCTTTTAGGTGGTTATCGAGTTTAACGGCTCTTTTCTGGATTTTGATAATTAGTGGGTACATGTACACGGAGGATATTTTTGCAGAATTCTGCGTGCAGAGTCTCAATTTGGTGTTTGTCCCATTTTGTGAAGTCTTGGTTGGTGAGCGGACCCCAGACCTCACAACCATAAAGGGCATTTTTAGCCAAATCCTAATTGGTATGGTGAAATTTATGTTCCTTTTGATGGCATAGAATGCCCTTCTTGCCTTGTCTCTCAGATCGTTCACAGCTTTGTGGAAGTTACCTGTGGCGCTGATGTTTAGGCCAAGGTATGTATAGTTTTTTGTGTGCTCTAGGGCAACGGTGTCTAGATGGAATTTGTATTTGTGGTCCTGGTGACTGGACCTTTTTTGGAACACCATTATTTTGGTCTTACTGAGATTTACTGTCAGGGCCCAGGTCTGACAGAATCTGTGCATAAGATCTAGGTGCTGCTGTAGGCCCTCCTTGGTTGGTGACAGAAGCACCAGATCATCAGCAAACAGCAGACATTTGACTTCGGATTCTAGTAGGGTGAGGCCGGGTGCTGCAGACTGTTCTAGTGCCCGCGCCAATTCGTTGATATATATGTTGAAGAGGGTGGGGCTTAAGCTGCATCCCTGTCTAACTCCACGACCCTGTGTGAAGAAATTGTGTGTTTTTTGCCAATTTTAACTGCACACTTGTTGTTTGTGTACATGGATTTTATAATGTCGTATGTTTTACCCCCAACACCACTTTCCATCAGTTTGTATAGCAGACCCTCATGCCAAATTGAGTCAAAGGCTTTTTTGAAATCAACAAAGCATGAGAAGACTTTGCCTTTGTTTTGGTTTGTTTGGTTATCAATTAGGGTGTGCAGGGTGAATACATGGTCTGTTGTACGGTAATTTGGTAAAAAGCCAATTTGACATTTGCTGAGTACATTGTTTTCATTGAGGAAATGTACGAGTCTGCTGTTAATGATAGTGCAGAGGATTTCCCCAAGGTTACTGTTGACGCATATTCCACGGTAGTTATTGGGGTCAATCTCTGTCTCTCCCTCTCTCTCTCTTAAATCAATTCAATTCAAATGAGCTTTATTGGCATTGGAAATGTTTATATTTCCAAAGCAAGTGAGTTGAATAATTAGTTAATATACAACACACAATTTTCAAGTTTCAAAAGAGAATTTAAACACACACACTTTTAAACACACACACACGCACACGCACGCACACACACACACACACACACACACACACACACACACACACACACACACACACACACATAGGACCAGTGTTGGGATTAGTTACTTGAAATAGTACTATGTGACCGATATTTGCATGCTACTTTACAATATTACTTTGTGTGGAAAGTAACATGTTACTTTACAATATTCATTTGTGTGGAAAGCAATACATTACTTTACAATATTAGTTTGTGTGGAAAGTAACATGTTATCTTAGTAGTTATATTACTTTGTGTTAATTTAATGAAAAAAATCTGAAAATCTCACTGTTTGTTTGACTTTCGGAGGGAGCAAGACGAGCCATGCACGTTCTACCATAGATGACTTCCTAACTCAGGTTTGATCAGTAGTTTCAGCTTTCTGTGGCGCTGCTTCCTTAGTCTACATGTGTTGTGCACATGGGCAGCTTCATGGATCATATATACTGCAAGACAAACATCTGTACATATTTCCCATCTTTTCATTCAAAATCCTTCTCTGGAGAAGCCAGTTCTGGTTATAGACCGCATGAAAGCTACATGGACCCATAGAGATGTATAGAGGGCACACTTGCCAATAGACAGGAAAGCACTCTGTGGGCTTTACTATCACAGAAGCGATCAATAGCAAAGTTCAGAGGTGCCCCCTCTATACATTTCTATGGACAGCAGCTGAAATGACATTTCTCCAAACAGAGAACTAAATAAGGAAACAAGTGGAGATTGAATCATGGAAACACGCACCAGGTAGACATATGATTCTGAAATGAACCCACGCTGTGTTCGACAAAGGAAAAAGTAATGCGTTACTTTACACCGTTACTCATCAAAGTAATCTGATTATGTAACGCATTACCACCAACACTGGGCAGGACAAACATGCACAATGGGGTAGACACACACACAGAACACACACACACAGAACACACACACACAGAATCTACATACTTCACACAATGCAAATCAATCCCTGATCTATGCAATAGATTACCGATGCATTGTCAGGTCCGATTAAGGGGTGGACATGAAAGGCTTTTGATCTGGAGGAGGACAGGATGGAGGGCACGTGCTAAAGGGGTGGGAAAAGGAGAGAACAGAGAGGGAGGACAGGATGGAGGGCACGTGCTAAAGGGGTGGGAAAAGGAGAGAACAGAGAGGGAGGACAGGATGGAGGGCACGTGCTAAAGGGGTGGGAAAAGGAGAGAACAGAGAGGGAGGACAGGATGGAGGGCACGTGCTAAAGGGGTGGGAAAAGGAGAGAACAGAGAGGGAGGACAGGATGGAGGGCACGTGCTAAAGGGGTGGGAAAAGGAGAGAACAGAGAGGGAGGACAGGATGGAGGGCACGTGCTAAAGGGGTGGGAAAAGGAGAGAACAGAGAGGGAGGACAGGATGGAGGGCACGTGCTAAAGGGGTGGGAAAAGGAGAGAACAGAGAGGGAGGACAGGATGGAGGGCACGTGCTAAAGGGGTGGGAAAAGGAGAGAACAGAGAGGGAGGACAGGATGGAGGGCACGTGCTAAAGGGGTGGGAAAAGGAGAGAACAGAGAGGGAGGACAGGATGGAGGGCACGTGCTAAAGGGGTGGGAAAAGGAGAGAACAGAGAGGGAGGACAGGATGGAGGGCATGTGCTAAAGGGGTGGGAAAAGGAGAGAACAGAGAGGGAGGACAGGATGGAGGGCACGTGCTAAAGGGGTGGGAAAAGGAGAGAACAGAGAGGGAGGACAGGATGGAGGGCATGTGCTAAAGGGGTGGGAAAAGGAGAGAACAGAGAGGGAGGACAGGATGGAGGGCACGTGCTAAAGGGGTGGGAAAAGGAGAGAACAGAGAGGGAGGACAGGATGGAGGGCACGTGCTAAAGGGGTGGGAAAAGGAGAGAACAGAGAGGGAGGACAGGATGGAGGGCACGTGCTAAAGGGGTGGGAAAAGGAGAGAACAGAGAGGGAGGACAGGATGGAGGGCACGTGCTAAAGGGGTGGGAAAAGGAGAGAACAGAGAGGGAGGACAGGATGGAGGGCACGTGCTAAAGGGGTGGGAAAAGGAGAGAACAGAGAGGGAGGACAGGATGGAGGGCATGTGCTAAAGGGGTGGGAAAAGGAGAGAACAGAGAGGGAGGACAGGATGGAGGGCACGTGCTAAAGGGGTGGGAAAAGGAGAGAACAGAGAGGGAGGACAGGATGGAGGGCATGTGCTAAAGGGGTGGGAAAAGGAGAGAACAGAGAGGGAGGACAGGATGGAGGGCACGTGCTAAAGGGGTGGGAAAAGGAGAGAACAGAGAGGGAGGACAGGATGGAGGGCACGTGCTAAAGGGGTGGGAAAAGGAGAGAACAGAGAGGGAGGACAGGATGGAGGGCACGTGCTAAAGGGGTGGGAAAAGGAGGAACAGAGAGGGAGGACAGGATGGAGGGCACGTGCTAAAGGGGTGGGAAAAGGAGAGAACAGAGAGGGAGGACAGGATGGAGGGCACGTGCTAAAGGGGTGGGAAAAGGAGAGAACAGAGAGGGAGGACAGGATGGAGGGCATGTGCTGAAAGGACATTACTGTTATTAGAAACTACCTCTAGCCCAATCCAATGCTTTTAGATTCGTGGGAAGTAGTGAACGAGTGCACACTTCAGGAGAATGGAGATATTATTGGGAGCACCCTCTCTCTCCCTGCCTGATGACTCCTAATAGATCAGTCAGTCAGCAGACAGTCAGACAGACACCTAAGGCTAACTGACTGTCTGTTCCTCCCTTGCCCTTCATATTCCCCCTTTCCTTCCCATGGGATGGGCCTCAGGCCTGTTTCACTGCCTCATCATCAATCAATGTCAACAACTGTCCACTAATTATGACATCACGATAATTGCCCAGTGACATTGTATCTGATGTCATTATCTAGGGTTAGTATAGGGTCATATTCCCCTGCTCAGACGTTGCATGCATCAACCATTGGTTGCGTGCCACATTATCAACTGTGCCGTCGGGCACCAGATTGCTATAACATACGAATTGGTTAGCTGATACCGAATATACATATCCATGTGTTGTAAGATCTGGCATGCGATTTTCGATGTACCGATTCCATGGCACATCGATACTTAAAAAGGACGCTGGATTTTCAAGTTAAATTGTTATTCAAAATTCTTGCAGTATACATATGTAGCTTGTTTTTGTTCGCAGGTTCAGGAATGGCTGAAGAATTGCAACATTTACCTGGAGCTAACCCTGCAGATAGCACTACTGGGTGATTTGAGAAGTCATGGTCAATCAATCAATTATACAATAATATTCTGAGCAAAAATGTGTATCTTTAATTTACTCTGTAAAAACTATGAGAATAGACAGGTTCAGAACTTTCAGCACAGTTGAAAAATATATGGCAAGTAGAAATCACAACTGGATGTTTTTCAGAGATAGATGGGAGGTAAATAATATAACTCATGTAAAATAGGTGTCTGTAAAATGAATATAGTATTTATAAGCTACAAGTAGAAGCCTAAGTGTTGTTGTCCATTAGTTTACTCCACTTAGGGAAGGGTTAGGGGAAAATAATGAAGAAGGGAAATATATTTAAGGAAAACTATATATATATATATTGAAAATAATATATACAGTACCAGTAAAAGGTTTGGAAACACCACCTCATTCAAGGGTTTTTCTGTATTTTTACTATTTTCTAATAATAGTGAAGACATCAGAACTATGAAATAAGACATATGGAATCATGTAGTAACCAAAAAAGTGTTAAACAAATCAAATCCAAAATATATTTAATATTTTCGTAAAAGTAGCCACCCTTTACCTTGATGACAACTTCGCACACTCTTGGAATTGGCATTCTCTCAACCAGCTTCACCCTGAAATGATTATCCAACAGTCTTGAAGGAGTTCCCACATATGCTGAGCACTTATTGGCTGCTTTTTCCAACTCATCCCAAACCATCTCAATTGAGTTGAGGTCGGGTGATTGTGGAGGCCAGGTCATCTGATGCAGCACTCCGTCACTCTCCTTCTTGGTCAAATAGCCCTTACACATCCTGGAGGTGTGTTAGGTCACTGTCCTGTTGAAAAACAAACTAGATGGGATGGCGTATCACTGCAGAATGCTGTGGTAGCCATGCTAGTTAAGTGTGCCTTGAATTCTAAATAGTGTCACCAACAAAGCGCCCCCACAACATTACACCTCCTCCTCCATGCTTCAATGTGGGAACTACACATGCAGAGATCATCCTTTCACCTACTCTGCGTCTCAAAAAAACACGGCAGTTGGAACCAAAAATCTAAAATTTGGACTCATCAGACCAAAGGACATATTTCCACCAGTCTAATGTCCATTGGTCGTGTTTCTTGACCCAAGAAAGTCTCTTCTTATTATTGGCGTCCTTTAGTAGTGGTTTCTTTGCAGCAAATTGACCATGAAGGCCTGATTCACTCGTCTCCTTTGAACAGTTGATGTTGAGATGTGTCTGTTACTTGAACTCTGTGAAGCATTTATTTGGGCTGCAATTTCTGAGGCTGGTAACTCTAATGAACTTATTCTCTGCAGCAGAGGGAACTCTGGGACTTTCCTGTGGCGGTCCTCATGAGAGCCAGGTAACTCTAAGGAACTTATCCTCCACAGCAGAGGTAACTCTGGGTCTTTCCTGTGGCGGTCCTCATGAGAGCCAGCTTCATCATAGCGCGTGATTGTTTTTGCGACTGCACTTGACGAAACTTTCCAAGTTAAAAATAAAGAAAAATCTTGGAATGAGTAGGTGTGTCCAAACTTTGACTTATACTGTACATATATATATTTACCCCCACAAAATATACAGGGGATTGGAAATGATGCAGACAATTACATTGATAGAAGCCACAATCTAAGGCTGATCTACCCCCACCAAAAGAACACCTGGTCAGAGGAACACGCCCTAGGAGAGATAGTATTGACGATGGGGTCCAATGGAAGGTTTACACTGTGTGTGTGTGTGTTTGTGTGTGTGTGTGTGTGAGTTTGTGTGTGTGTGTTTTGTGTGTGTGTGTGTGTGTGTGTGTGTGTGTGTGTGTGTGTGTGTGTGTGTGTGTGTGTGTGTGTGTGTGTGTGTGTGTGTGTGTGTGTGTGTGTGTGTGTGTGTGTGTGTGTGTGTGTGTGTGTGTGTGTGTGTGTGTGTGTGTGTGTGTGTGTGTGTGTGTGTGTGTTGTGACAGGCTATAATAAATAAAGCTCCCAGTCATCATCTTCTTCAAGCGGTGATCATTTCCTCCCCCTAAGACTACCTCGTTAGCCACATTCCCAACACAAACCAATACATCAATACATGCAAATGATTCCTAATATGGGATCTAATTATTTACAGGATTTACATTCAATTCCCCTTTTCACTTGAGTGGAATCTCTAAACATGTGTGTGTGTGTGTGTGTGTGTGTGTGTGTGTGTGTGTGTGTGTGTGTGTGTGTGTGTGTGTGTGTGTGTGTGTGTGTGTGTGTGTGTGTGTGTGTGTGTGTGTGTGTGTGTGTGTGTGCTGTCAAGGGGTACGGGAGGGACAGCGGCGTCCAGTCGTGATGCTGACAGAGAGGGGAGATTGAGAGAGGGAGAGGGAGGGTAAGGAGGATGGATGGATGGAAGGGAGCACAGGAACAGAGGCGTCCTGTTGTGATGCGGTCAGAGGAAAGTGACAGCAAAAATGAGAGAGAGAGAGAGATAATATAAGGGATAGTGAAGGGGAGAAGAGAGACCACAGAATGGGAAGGTAGGATTAGAAGGAGAGAAACATGGAAGACAACTCATGGAGTGGTGAGCGAGGGAGTTTGAAATGAAAGATAGAAGAGAGGGAGGGATAAAGAAGAGAGTGAGAGAAAGAGAGATAATATATAGAGGTTGGTTGCTAGGGGTAACAGTGTAAGGAAGGGTAAATGTACAGTACTGCCACCCACTCAATTTATTCCCCTCTTTCCTCTCCTCCATCCGTCTCCGTTTGATCCCTCGTTAGTCCCAGATCTGCTGTCATTTCTTATCCCCCTCGCCGCTCCCTTCCTTCTCAAAGCATCCCTCATTATCCTCAGCCATCTCTCTCTCTCTTTCTCTCGCTCTCTCCTCTCTATCTCTCTCTCTCTCTCTCTCCATCTCTCTCTTTCTCTCTCCCTCTCTCTCTCTCCCTCAACCCCCCTTCTCTCTCCTCCCATTTACCTGAATAAATCATTCCCTCTCTAGCTGTGTTCCATCTTCTCCTTCATCTCATCTCATCTTTCATAGCTGACAAATGATTTGGAATTTATGGGATCTGGTCAAAAGTAGTGCACTCTGTAGGGAATAGGGTGCCATTTGGGATGCACTATTGTCTATACCTGTGGTGTTTAACACACTGTGATTCTCTGAAATCCTTCTGTTCTTTCTCTCCTCCGTCCCCTCTCCAGCTGGTTCTTCCATCTTTCCGCCGCCTCCTCCGTCACAGTCTACCTCTTTTATTCTTGTATTCTTCTTCTTTCCAATCCCTAAATGTGTATCTCCTCTCTCTCTCCTCTCCTCTCCTCTCCTCTCCTCTCTCTCCTCCTCTCCTCTCTCTCCTCTCCTCTCCTCTCCTCTCCTCTCCTCTCCTCTCCTCTCCTCTCCTCTCCTCTCCTCCCTCTCCTCTCCTCTCCTCTCCCTCTCCTCTCCTCTGTTTCTATATTCAGGTTGTGATTCTCAACTGTAATTCAACCCTCCCTCCCTCCCTCCCTCCCTCAGAACTCCCTCCTTCCCTCCAAATCCTACCTCCTCCCTCCCCTTCCTCCCTCCCTCTCTCAGAACTCCCTCCTTCCCTCCAAATCCTACCTCCTCCCTCCCTCCCCTTCCTCCCTCCCTCTCTCTGAACTCCCTCCCTCCTTCCCTCCAAATCCTACCTACTTCCTCCCCCCCTGTCTCTCTCCTTCTGTATTCTGCTCATGCATCTATGGTACATTGATTGATTGGTGCTACTGTGGATCGAAACATCATTTTCATCCTTTTGTCCAAACTCTTTCACTTCCTCTCCTCTCTCCCCCTACTCTCTTTCTCTCCTTCCTCTCCTCCTCTATGGCATAACCAACCAGACAGATTTCCCTCAACAGCTTGTTCTTCTTCTCTCTCCCTCGTTCCCTTCGCTTCCTCTCCTTCCTTCTGTCGCTCCACATTTCTGGATATGACCAAATTCATTGTTTTTGCTGATGGTTTCTATTTCCTTTTTGAAAAGAAAAGGGCTCTGAGGATTATACGTTTATATTTGTAGCTACATCTGTCTTAGTAAGAAATAGATGACAATGGTGGTGATGTCAACTGGTCATTTTTCCCGAACTGCTATAACTGATTGGTGATGCAGTTTGCTAGGACAGTTGGCTTGTAGTTCAAATCCCACATGGAGCAGGTATGTTTCTTTAACAAATCCTTTATTTACAATATTCGTCCTGTGCCCACAAACTTCTAATTGTAAAGATAAGTGAAAGCATTTAAAAAGTGAAAACATACCGTGAGAGGGGTCGCCCTGGTAGCAGCTGTAGGTTTTAATACAGTACCCAAGAACACCAATCTATGAGTTCATTTGACCACTGGAAAAAGAGCTACTGTGTAAATACTGCAATGTGGGTTGGATTGAATTGAGCCCTTAATCTTCATTTTCAAGGTGATGATTGCACTTTTCTTCCCAACATAATACCGCAATAAATGTGAGTCCACATTAACAACAAAAAATGTTGCACCTCATGGGAGATTCGAACTGACGGTAGATGTCAGGAACTTAGCACAGAAGCACTGTGAGCCAACTGTCGAGAGCCGTATCTGCTTGCGATGCACATCATTTTATTATGAGAGCGTGCCAGTGGACTTCTGCTAAGTACGCTTTAGTGAGAAAGTGTTGGGATCAGGTGCGATTACAGTATATGTCATTTTGCAAGCCAGCGTAATGTGACTTGACAGGAGTTTCAGACAACTGTGTTAGGGTAAAATTAGGCTGTCGAATTATGATCTAAATAAATAAATAAAAGTAATGAATGTATTGTCATAAATAATTACATTTTCATGATTAAATATTCACCTAGGCACTCACTTGGTGAAGGCTTCAGGACTGAACACCATCGAATGCAACACCTATGCCTCTGTCAATAGCAAACACAGTCATGGGTAGTACTGGAACCTCTAACATTCACTTGAAAGGTACCATGGGGAAAAAAATATGCAAATAAGGCTTCACACTCTACAGTGTTAAAACAACACCCCAAAATGAGTTACTGTAACAGCGCAGGTGTTCATTCCCTAACACTGAACAAGTGTAACAGCATCAGCTCTAATAAAGTGCTCATTTAAAGGGTAACTTTCATCGCCAATTTCAGCCTTTGAATAAAAAAAGCATAAACGCAACATGTAAAGTGCTGGTCCCATGTTTCGTGAGCTGAAATAAAATATCCCAGAAATGTTCCATACACACTAAAAGCTTAAGTCTCTCAAATGTTGTGCACACATTTGTTTACATCCTTGTTAGAGAGGATGTTCTCCTTTGCCAAGATAATTCATCCACAGGTGTGGCATATCAAGAAGCTGATTAAACAGCATGATCATTACACAGGTGCAACTTGTGCTGGGGACAGTAAAAGGCCACTCTAAAATGTGCACAATGCCACAGATGAGGGAGCGTGAAATCGGCAAGCTGACTGTAAGAATGTCAACCAGAGCTGTTGCCAAGAGAATTGAATGTTCATTTCTCTACCATAAGCTGCATCCAATGTCAATTTAGAGATTTTGGCAGAGAGCCTCAACCCAGACCATGTGTAACCATACCAACCCAGACCATGTGTAACCATACCAGCCCAGACCATGTGTAACCATAGCAACCCAGACCATGTGTAACCATACCAACCCAGACCATGTGTAACCATACCAGCCCAGACCATGTGTAACCATAGCAACCCAGACCATGTGTAACCATACCAACCCAGACCATGTGTACCCATACCAGCCCAGACCATGTGTAACCATACCAGACCATGTGTACCCATACCAGCCCAGACCATGTGTAACCATACCAGCCCAGACCATGTGTAACCATAGCAACCCAGACCATGTGTAACCATACCAGCCCAGACCATGTGTAACCATACCAGCCCAGACCATGTGTAACCATACCAGACCATGTGTAACCATACCAGACCATGTGTAACCATACCAGACCATGTGTAACCATACCAGACCAGGACCTCCAGCTGATGAAACTTGGAGTTTGCACAACCAAAGAATTTCTGCACAAACTGTCAGAAACCATCTCAGGGAAGCTGATCTGAGTGCTTTTCATCCTCACCAGGGTCTTGACGTGACTGCAGTTTGGGATCGTAACTGACTTCAGTGGGATAATGATCACCTTCGATGGCCACTGGCACGCTGGAGAAGTGTGCTCTTCACAGATTAATCCCGGTTTCAACTGTACCAGGCAGATGGCAGACAGCATGTATGGCATTGTGTGGGCGAGCGGTTTGCTGATGTCAACGTTGTGAACAGAGTGCCCCATGGTGGCGGGGGGGGGGCAGGCATAAGCTACGGACAAGGAACACAATTGCATTTTATTCATGGCAATTTGACTACCCAGAGATACCGTGATGAGATCCTGAGGCCCATTGTTGTGCCATTTATCTGTCGCCATCATGTTTCAGCATGATAATGCACGGCCCCATGTCGCAAGAATCTGTACACAATTTATGGAAGCTGAAATGTCCCAGTTCTTCCATGGTCTGCACACTCACCAGATATGTCACCCATTCAGCATGTTTGTTAGTATAACATCAATCAATCAATGTGCAGAAACGTGGATATTAAAACAAACTATTCTAAAAAAGTAACCTGCAACAAAGCATGCTGGGAAAAATGATAACGAGTCCTCTCCCATGTCTTTTTCACTCTGAGAGAGTTAACGGAAATGAACTCAACACAGTCGAGTGACAACAACACCATGTGGTGTTGATTCCACTGTGATTCAAATAACACTTCATTTATTCACTGCAGGTGGCGTCAATTCTAATCCCACTGGTGTTAATCCACTGGTGTTAACCCCACTAGAATCAACACTCAGATATAACACTCACAACACTAGTTAACAGTTTTGACATAAATATACTTGAACATCTATGGCAAGACTGGAAATGGCTGTCTAGCAATGATCAACAACTAACTTGGAAGAATTTAAAAAATAATCACATGCAAATATTGTACAATCCAGGTATGTAAATCTTAGAGATTTACCCAGAAAGCCTCACAGCTGTAATTGCTGCCAAATATGATTGTAACATATATTGACTCAGGGGTGTGAATACTTATGTACATTAGATATTTATGTATTTAAATTTTCAAAAAAATTGCTAAGAAATCTAACCTTTGTCATTATGGTGTGTTGTTTTTAGATGGGTGAGACAAATATATATGTAATCCATTTAGTCTGTAACACAACACATTGTGGAACAAGTCAAGGGGTATGAATGCTTTCTGAAGGCAGTGTACATGCAGATGTGGCCAATGCATTCATGGCTGGGCAATGTGAACGCTACATCCAATCAACAGGATGATGGCATAAATGTAAATGTCATTTAATACAGGATGGAAATTAGAGTAGCTGCTATGCCAGCAGGCCAGGCCAGGGTATGCACAGTCCGTTTAGCATGTCTAGCCAATTTATAGCTTAAACATAGAGTAAAGCTTCTCCTCCCTCGCTCTCTCTCCCCAGGGTCCTCTCTCTCTCTCTCTCTCTCTCTCTCTCCCCAGGGTTCCCTCTCTCTCTCTCTCTCTCTCACCCCCTCCCTCCCTCTATCTCTCTCTCCCTCTCCCTCTCTCTCTCTCTCTCTCTCTCTCTCTCTCTCCCCAGGGATCCCTCTATCTCTCTCTCTCTCCCCCCCTCCCTCCCTCTATCTCTCTCTCCCTCTCTCTCTCTCTCTCTCTCTCTCTCTCTCTCTCTCTCTCCCCCTCCCCCCTCTCTCCTCTCTCTCTCTCTCTCTCTCTCTCTCTCCCCCCCCACCCTCCCCTCTCTCTCTCTCTCTCTCTCTCTCTCTCTCCCTCCCTCCCTCCCTCCCTCCCTCCCTCCCTCCCTCCCTCCCTCCCTCCCTCCCTCCCTCCCTCCCTCCCTCCCTCCCCTCCCCTCCCTCCCTCCCTCCCTCCCTCCCTCCCTCCCTCTCTACATCTCTCTCTCTCCCTCTCTCTCCCTCTCTCACACCCCCTCCCTCCCTCCCTCTCTCCCTCTCTCTACATCTCTCTCTCCCTTTAAGCCTTGAAGAGCAATTGCCTCTGAAACCAACTTTCTATTTAGAAACAGCCTCTGGCATCGATATGAGTTGGAAACATTTATTCTAGTGGCAACATGTGGAAATAGGATACATTTGGTCATAAAGTCAGTCTCGTTCATAGCTGAGACTTGAGATCGTGACTGAATCACAACGTAAATGAAGGTTGGGTTTGTTTCAATCCTGCACACATGCCTACAGCTGGCAGCATCAAGTCATCATCAATTCAAAGTGAAGCTGCATGCAACCTGATAGTAATTCCTGTGGTTAATATGTGTTGACTTTGGATATCCCTGTGGGGCTAGTTAGGGACCATCTGTAAATTACACAATGTACATTGGACAATATGTTAAAATTCCAATAGCTCCAAATTTCAGTGACTTTAAAACGTCAAAACAACTATAAATTGTAGAAATTAATATACAAAGCATTTAATGAGAAAACTAAGAGGTGTGCAGGATGAACATGTTGTTTCATTTACTTTCTATAATTTATTGATGGTCCCTAACTAACCCAGGAGCTAGGCTATCCAAAGTGAAACCACATTTTCCACGGTAGTACACCAGCTGGCTGAAGCTAATTGGCAAAATAATTTGGCTAACTCTTCTCACACACACACACAAGACCCCCACATCAAACCATACAACGAAACCAACTCACATTTGAATTCAGTCATGGCCGCTACCATTTTTTAATGAACCAAATCTTTTAAAAAATCAAATCAAATCAAATTTTATTTGTCACATACACATGGTTAGCAGATGTTAATGCGAGTGTAGCGAAATGCTTGTTCTTCTAGTTCCGACAATGCAGTAATAACCAACAAGTAATCTAACTAACAATTCCAAAAAACTACTGTCTTATACACAGTGTAAGGGGATAAAGAATATCTACATAAGGATATATGAATGAGTGATGGTACAGAGCAGCATAGGCAAGATACAGTAGCTGATATCGAGTACAGTATATACATATGAGATGAGTATGTAAACAAAGTGGCATAGTTAAAGTGGCTAGTGATACATGTATTACATAAGGATGCAGTCGATGATATAGAGTACAATATATACGTATGCATATGAGATGAATAATGTAGGGTAAGTAACATTATATAAGGTAGCATTGTTTATATATTTACCTCATTTCCCATCAAAAAATGAGGCCAAATCAGGAAGGGCAGTCGTCCTTTAAGCTGTCTGTTTGACTAGCTGAATATAAAGTTAAAATATCATGTTCTCTCTCTTTCTCTCTCCATAGCTACTTGTCCGAAGCCCCTGCAATGATCAGTGAAGACTTAGTGGATTACCGGACCAGTGTTTCTATGGCGATGGACTGACGGTCATACCCAGTCTACTCTGGACTAAGAGTGCACCTTGGAGGGAAGGACCACCGAGGACCACCGAGGACCACAACTGGCTCCAGCACCCATACTTTTAAACCAAGCCACCCACCTACCCAGGCACCAGTGACTGAAACAGGGGGACTAACAGACAACCTGAGGAGAAGCCTCTCTCTTCCTATCTTCATCTCTTTCGTCACCTGGATCTCTAGATTCTTCTAGTAGACTGTGTCAGAGAAGTCAGAGAAGCATCAGGAGAAGAGAAGAAGAGGTGAGTGAGCCCGTAGCATTGGGGGGGGGGGCACCACTTGTAAAAAGTGGTATAATTCACCTGATTTGGATGTAAAAACCCTCAAATTAAAGAGGAAAGTCTGCACTTTCAGCTCGTCTTGATAGTTTCCTTTCCAAATCCATTGTGTTGGCGTACCGAGCCAAAATCATAAGAACTTGGTCAATGTCCAAATATTTATGGACCTGACTGTTCATATTACAATTGATCCATTCAGTAGACGCTCCCATCCAGAGCGAGCCACAGCGAGTGCATTCATCTTAATAACTTCTTGGTGCACTGATCCTGTTAGTGGGATCATTTTCGTCAACATCCGCTGAATTGCAGAGCGCCAAATTCAAATTAAATTACTACTATTATTTAATTTTCATGAAACCACAAGTGCAATATACCAAAACACAGCATAGCTTGTTGTTAAGATAGCAGGGTGAGACAACCACATATCACAGTCGTATCCCAACCACGTATCACAAACATAATATAATACAAAACACAATACACGGTTCAAGCCCAACTGGCCACTGCAACAGGTGGTGTCAACAAGGGGAAATTGCCAAGTTCTTTCTGGGAAAACAGAGAGCGAAAGAGAGAAAGAAAGAGAGAAAGAAAGAGTGAAAGAAAGAAAGAGTGAAAGAGAGAAAGAAAGAGTGTGAAAGAGAGAAAGAAAGAGTGCGAAAGACATAGTCGGACTGGTAAAAAGTCTCTCAGCTCTTCTCATGCAGTCCAATCAAAATGGTGTCCTTGAACAACTAGTTCAGGGAGACAAACTTAAAGTTTGACATGTTTAGCTTTTGAGCAACTACTTTCTTCAGAGCTGCTGTGTCTGAACATTGAGTCCTCTGTCTCTACACAGTCTGTCTATGGCAGTGTTATAAATGGAGTCTGTCTCTACACAGTCTGTCTATGGCAGTGTTATAAATGGAGTCCTCTGTCTCTACACAGTCTGTCTATGGCAGTGTTATAAATGGAGTCCTCTGTCTCTACACAGTTTGTCTATGGCAGTGTTATAAATGGAGTCCTCTGTCTCTACACAGTCTGTCTATGGCAGTGTTATAAATGGAGTCCTCTGTCTCTACACAGTTTGTCTATGGCAGTGTTATAAATGGAGTCCTCTGTCTCTACACAGTCTGTCTATGGCAGTGTTATAAATGGAGTCCTCTGTCTCTACACAGTCTGTCTATGGCAGTGTTATAAATGGAGTCCTCTGTCTCTACACAGTCTGTCTATGGCAGTGTTATAAATGGAGTCCTCTGTCTCTACACAGTCTGTCTATGGCAGTGTTATAAATGGAGTCTGTCTCTACACAGTCTGTCTATGGCAGTGTTATAAATGGAGTCCTCTGTCTCTACACAGTCTGTCTATGGCAGTGTTATAAATGGAGTCCTCTGTCTCTACACAGTCTGTCTATGGCAGTGTTATAAATGGAGTCCTCTGTCTCTACACAGTCTGTCTATGGCAGTGTTATAAATGGAGTCCTCTGTCTCTACACAGTCTGTCTATGGCAGTGTTATAAATGGAGTCCTCTGTCTCTACACAGTCTGTCTATGGCAGTGTTATAAATGGAGTCCTCTGTCTCTACACAGTCTGTCTATGGCAGTGTTATAAATGGAGTCCTCTGTCTCTACACAGTCTGTCTATGGCAGTGTTATACAGTCTGTCTCTACACAGTCTGTCTGGCAGTGTTATAAATGGAGTCCTCTGTCTCTACACAGTCTGTCTATGGCAGTGTTATAAATGGAGTCCTCTGTCTCTACACAGTCTGTCTATGTCAGTGTTATAAATGGAGTCCTCTGTCTCTACACAGTCTGTCTATGGCAGTGTTATAAATGGAGTCCTCTGTCTCTACACAGTCTGTCTATGGCAGTGTTATAAATGGAGTCCTCTGTCTCTACACAGTCTGTCTATGGCAGTGTTATAAATGGAGTCCTCTGTCTCTACACAGTCTGTCTATGGCAGTGTTATAAATGGAGTCCTCTGTCTCTACACAGTCTGTCTATGGCAGTGTTATACTCTGTCTCTACACAGTCTGTCTATGGCAGTGTTATAAATGGAGTCCTCTGTCTCTACACAGTCTGTCTATGGCAGTGTTATAAATGGAGTCCTCTGTCTCTACACAGTCTGTCTATGGCAGTGTTATAAATGGAGTCCTCTGTCTCTACACAGTCTGTCTATGGCAGTGTTATAAATGGAGTCTGTCTCTACACAGTCTGTCTATGACAGTGTTATAAATGGAGTCCTCTGTCTCTACACAGTCTGTCTATGGCAGTGTTATAAATGGAGTCCTCTGTCTCTACACAGTCTGTCTATGGCAGTGTTATAAATGGAGTCTGTCTCTACACAGTCTGTCTATGGCAGTGTTATAAATGGAGTCTGTCTCTACACAGTCTGTCTATGACAGTGTTATAAATGGAGTCTGTCTCTGTCTGTCTACAGTGTTATAAACAGTCTGTCTATGGCAGTGTTATAAATGGAGTCCTCTGTCTCTACACAGTCTGTCTATGGCAGTGTTATAAATGGAGTCCTCTGTCTCTACACAGTCTGTCTATGACAGTGTTATAAATGGAGTCCTCTGTCTCTACACAGTCTGTCTATGGCAGTGTTATAAATGGAGTCCTCTGTCTCTACACAGTCTGTCTATGGCAGTGTTATAAATGGAGTCTGTCTCTACACAGTCTGTCTATGGCAGTGTTATAAATGGAGTCCTCTGTCTCTACACAGTCTGTCTATGACAGTGTTATAAATGGAGTCCTCTGTCTCTACACAGTCTGTCTATGGCAGTGTTATAAATGGAGTCCTCTGTCTCTACACAGTCTGTCTATGGCAGTGTTATAAATGGAGTCCTCTGTCTCTACACAGTCTGTCTATGGCAGT